>NW_028275159.1:8181818-8484848 GCF_013281855.1 Momordica charantia
TTGTGGAAACACCTTTTTTTTATTTTTATCTCTTTCAAAATTAAACTTGGATTTAAGGAATGACAAAAGGAAAATAACTCAAGGCAAAACATGTTTTATAAAATATTCATCATTTTAGTTCATTTACTTCCAATAGAGGGATCATTTTAGTTATTCTTTGTAAAATTTTAATACTAATTTTACATCTAACGAAAACTCTTTAATATAAAATAATATTTACACTTTAAGAAATATATTGATTTTAGCGTTGGGTTAAAATTGTGATATAAAAAAATAAGATTAAGAATAAAATTAAGGGACCAAAATAATCACTTTTAAAAAATACAGGTACCAAATACACATTTTGAAAGTACATAGACAACCAAAGTTTAAAGTACAGAAATCAAAATGAACATTTTCAAAGTACGGGATCACAATTATCCAACACTGAAAATACATGGATCAAAATAATTTTTTAACCAATAAGTAAAACGCCAGCACGTATGACGAATGTTTTAATTATCAAAGTGTCGATAGAAATACCGAGGTCTCAATTTCATAGAAATATCAGTATCATTTCTCTTAAAAATTATAAAAGCATAAAAAAAAATATTTAATTGACAAATAAAATATGAAAACATCGACAAAGTGTAGATATATATATATATATTTTTTTTAACGAAAGAAATGTCGATTTACCTTGGAATATATAGACGTGTCATCAGGACGCAATTACCAAATAAAGGTCTCCGTTCTCCGGAAGCTCCTAGAACCCAATAGAAGCAAACCCCAAATTCGTGGCTTGCAAATCAAGAACCGCCATAAAATTCGTTTCCTTCTTTGGATCTTACCCCTTCCAATCGGCAATCGCCTCCTATAAATTCACCTCCTCCTTGCCCTAATCCATCGTCTTCAACCCTTTTCTTCATAGCTCTCTCCGTTGTTTCTTCCGACTGCGCTCTTTTCTTAATCTCAAGGTATGTTTCACCTCTTTTCGTTCTTGTTCTCTTAATTGCTTATATTTGGATCTCGAGGACGTGTGGACATGTATTTGTTCGATTCTTCGTGTTTTTAGGGTTGGTTTTAGAATCTAGGTTCATGTTCTTCATGGATCGATCTTTCTGCCAGAAATAATTGAGTTGATATTCGCTTGTAATCCACGATGCATGTTGGAGAGTTTTTTTTTCCTCCTGTTTCTAGTATTTATCAAATCTTGTGTAAATTTTGCTAATAAGAAATTGAATTTGATCTTGGCTTTTATTAATTCGTGTTGATGACGAGAGGCTCTATGAGATTTACGAATTCCGTGTTTTATTAATTCGAATTGATAAGAGGTTCTTGACGGAAGGGTGGAGAAGAGGAATTGTCCCTGGCTGGTCTGAGATTAGAGAAATTATATGGAGTTGAGATTTTCTCTTAATGAAATTTTTTGGCATGAGTTTTCCTAATTCGTTTTTTGAGGGGCATTGTCCATTTATGGATTTGGTTGAGAGAGGCATACTTTTCAATGGTTTTAATCGAACTATCGTTGGTGTCTTAGCAGATGCAAATCTTCGTGAAAACTCTCACTGGCAAAACAATCACCCTCGAGGTGGAAAGTTCGGATACCATTGACAATGTAAAGGCAAAGATCCAAGATAAAGAGGGAATTCCTCCCGACCAGCAAAGGCTTATCTTCGCTGGTAAGCAACTCGAGGATGGTCGAACCCTTGCCGATTACAATATCCAGAAGGAATCTACTCTTCATCTGGTGCTTAGACTTCGCGGTGGGATGCAAATATTTGTGAAGACCCTTACTGGCAAAACCATCACGCTTGAGGTGGAAAGTTCTGATACGATTGACAATGTGAAGGCTAAAATCCAAGATAAGGAGGGTATCCCTCCTGATCAACAGAGGCTGATTTTTGCTGGTAAGCAGCTTGAGGACGGCCGTACTCTTGCTGACTACAATATCCAGAAAGAATCTACTTTGCATTTGGTGCTTCGGCTTCGTGGGGGTATGCAGATTTTTGTTAAAACCTTGACTGGCAAAACAATCACCTTGGAGGTCGAGAGCTCTGATACAATCGATAATGTGAAAGCCAAGATCCAAGATAAGGAGGGCATTCCACCTGACCAACAGAGGTTGATCTTTGCTGGTAAGCAACTCGAAGACGGTAGGACTCTGGCAGATTATAACATCCAGAAGGAATCGACACTGCACCTGGTGCTCCGATTGCGTGGTGGGATGCAGATTTTTGTGAAGACCTTGACAGGCAAGACGATCACTTTGGAAGTGGAGAGCTCTGATACCATTGACAATGTGAAAGCCAAGATCCAAGACAAGGAGGGCATCCCACCTGACCAACAGAGGCTGATCTTTGCTGGTAAGCAACTAGAAGATGGTAGGACTCTGGCAGATTACAACATACAGAAGGAATCGACACTGCACTTGGTGCTTCGGTTGCGAGGCGGGATGCAGATTTTTGTGAAAACCTTGACTGGCAAGACAATCACTTTGGAAGTGGAGAGCTCCGATACCATTGATAATGTGAAGGCAAAGATTCAAGACAAGGAGGGCATCCCACCAGACCAACAGAGGTTGATCTTCGCAGGCAAGCAACTCGAAGATGGCAGAACTTTAGCAGATTACAACATCCAAAAGGAATCAACTCTGCATTTGGTGCTTCGATTGCGCGGTGGGATGCAGATCTTTGTGAAGACACTGACAGGGAAGACGATCACGTTGGAGGTCGAAAGCTCGGACACAATCGACAACGTGAAGGCAAAGATTCAAGACAAGGAGGGGATTCCTCCAGATCAACAGAGATTGATCTTTGCTGGGAAACAACTGGAGGATGGGCGAACTTTGGCGGATTACAACATTCAGAAAGAGTCGACCCTCCACCTCGTCCTCCGCCTGCGCGGTGGCGTTTAGGCTCGGCTCCGTCGTCATATTGTGCTGGATTTCTCATGGCGTCTGTTATGCTTCTCCTGGGTCCAGTATGGTAGTAATAAAATCGGTCCCCAGAAGTACTTTTTAGTTCAATTTCTATTATAATATGTTGGTGGTGGCTGTAATGGCTGATGGGTCATGTGCAAGACACCTTCTATATGCATGTAATATTTTCTTTCCCCTGGATATTAATGAAATATAATAGTAAATCAATAAATCATAATTCCTATGAATAATGGCTTTTCCTGTAACGATATGTCGTCTTGGTTTTTTTAATCCCTATTCCAAAATGTTTGTTTTGGTTTTAAAATGGATCATTTTGATATATGTACAAATTTTATAGAAATTTTTAATATAAAGTTATGTATGGTAATATTGTGTTGAAATTGTGATACATGAAATATAGAAGTGAAGATAGTATTTTAACCATTCTTTCCAACTTACAAAGTATTTTTTGAAGTATAGAAATGGGCAAAATGTTTTACATGCTAAGCCTATGTATTTCATCAAGGGGAATTCTTTTTTTCAATTTCAAAAAGGGTTACATATACTTATTTATTTATTTAGAATAAAGGGTTACATACAGTTCCATTAGAATTGGCCTAGAATTCTATAATTTATAAATTATAGGAGCATTTAAAATTATTTTTAAGTGTAAAAAGATTTTTATGAGACTATAAAGAAAAAATAAAATAATTGATCATATTTCTAATTCTTTCATAATTTTTTTGTTTTTATGTTAAATTACAAAATTTAGTTCATTTGGACAGATTTTTAAATTTGTTCCATGTAATTTTAAAAATATCAATTTAGTTCCTATGACTTAGCTTCAATTTAGTCGATATGATTTTATAATTTTCAATTTAGTCTCTATGATTTAAACTTTGTTTCAGTTTCAATATGATCTTTATGGTTTGGTTAAATTTAGCAGAAATTGTGTTTTACCCATTTGAAAAATTCATCCATTTTCTTTTATTTTTTACTCATCCCTAAAAATCCTACACACAATTTTTTTTTCTAAAATATAATAATATGTGGTAGTAAGAATTTGAATTTATAACTTTTTTGTTAGACATTGATATCTTGAGGACAGCTCCTAACTCAATTAATATTATATTTACTCAAGTAAAAAACTACACTGTATACAAGAGAAAAAAAACCATTCATGAAGTTTGACTACATAGACATCAAATTAAAATTTTTAAAATTAATCAAATCTAAATTACACGAATCAAATTGAAACAAAAGTTACATTTTAAGGACAAATTTTTTCTTTTTCTTTTTCATTTTTTTAGGACAATAATTTAAAGATATAAATGATGGAACATCCAATCTTATGAAAATGGGTACGTGTCCATCACCACTAAACATACGTTGGCTAAATTGAAACTTTACAAAAGATTTGAATGATTTACGTTAAATCCGGCCCGAACCCGAATCAACCCGGTTCGATCCGGCTGCTATGTAAGGCCACTAAACGGCGCCGTATACTTCCCCGCATCTCCGACGTCCCTCCGCTTCGTTACTGTTCTGTTGGTGTTGTTGATTTCTTCATCTCCGATCTTCCAAGGCACAAATTTCTCTTCGCAAGGTACGCTCGCCAACCCTTTGATGTGGTTTATTTGTAGCAACAACAAGAATTTTGAGGCAGCCGATTGTGCTGTTCGTTGGCGATTTTTCTAAGCGATTGAGGAGTTTAACGGTGGAATTTTTGGGTGATAGGTGTAGGAAAGTCGAAAGATGGAGGAATTTCTCGTGGCGATTCTCTCGATGCTACTTGTTGTTGCATTGGTTCCTCTTTTTCTGTGGAGACGCTATCAGGATTCCCGCTCTGGTCATGCGCATGAAGACGAGGATCAGGTTTGCTTAGAATCGTTTTACTGGTCATCTCTTTGTTTTCTATCGGACTGGCATGGTTTTAGTTATCAATCTCTTGGAATTTCAGGTTCCTCAGAGAGAAACTGTAGTTCGCGCCACGGGTGGTGGCCGTCGTATGCGTCGGAGACCGGCTTCGGCTGCTAGTTCGTCAAACGCAGGGGCGGCTCTGGAAGGTTTGCGTATGAATTAGCTTTTCGAGATTAATTTTTTTTTTCCAAAGGTCAGTTGCAAGGGAGGACGGGGCAAGTAGTCCAAGCTCGATTCACAATTGACATATTGGTTACATTGAACATTAAAGTGATGTTAGGCTAAAATTGGCTCGAGAACCATATTGGAGAATCATGTTTTTTACCAAGGCAGGAACCTCCTAAGGAAAGTATAAAATCTTCACATAAACTTTCCCAGTGATCCTCATGATATGCCAATGAACGAAATGGTTGAACTTTTGTCCTAAGACCTTACCATGTAACGCACACATGGGGGCTAATTACATGATTGCATGCCTCATTTGGATTTGTCTTTGACATTTGATTTCTTTATAACAATAATCCTCAGAAAAAAAATGAGCTCTTCTTTAGGATTTTGGACTTCCAAGTGAGATTAGGGCTGTTGACCCTCGCTTACGGTGTATTGACCAAAAAGGAGGCAATGGAATATGGAGGTTTTATATGATTATTGCAATAAGTAGCTAATGTAGAAGTTTGGAAATGGTCGGTATAAGCAATATGTGATTTTTATTTTATTTTTTTTTTCAATTAGAAGTTTATTTTACTGAATATGACAACTCTTACAATTGCTCCTGGTGGTTTTGGAACAGAAAGTGCTGATGGAAGTGATGACGAAATTGCTGGGGGTGAATACTATGAAGGTAAAGGATCGAAGAAGAAAGAAAAGAAGCGACAAGAGCGTGAGGCTCAGAGACAGGTACAGGAATATAACATGAGGAGAAAAGGTTCAAAATTCAAATACTATTTTCCGTGAAAATATCAGTATCGAAAGATTGGATTGTTAACGACTGCATCTATGTGTGTTGAAAATACATGTCATAAATAATTCCACTATATTTGCAAAAATTCAGATGCTTTAGGTTTTTAGCTTCGGCTCGTGGCTCTTATAGTCTTATTTTTTCATCCTATTTCCTTACATTTTCCCCTCTTTAACTCTCTACTGATTAACTTTATTGAAGTCAAAATTACTGTTTTGAAGGCTGAACAAGCTTCCCGTGAGTCAAGGTTTACAAAACAAGACCGCTATGCAGAAATGCGGAGGAAGAAAGATGAGGAGCGCGAAGATCAGGAACGGTTACTGGTTAGTAAATCACATTTTCTGTTGAATACTCTGAATATAGACAAGTGCAAAGTAGGCTGGTACTTCTGTCGTTGAATTGAATGGTCACTTTTCTTTGTGTAGGAAGAAGAAGCCAAGGCACGCAAGGCCAAGGAGGAAGAAGAGGCTGCTGCACTCGAGTTGATAAGTGGAAAGGGGAATTTTCAGTCGATGCTGAAGGTACCACTGAAGCTGAAGTGGAAGGCGGAAATCAAGATTTGCTCTCTGCTTTTGTGGAATATGTAAAGGTGAAGTCTGTCATGTTCTAATGAGATGATCAATCTTTCACCTTATGGGATTTCAATCCCACCATGTTCTTGTACAAGTACATATTAGTGTAGGATGGGAGTAAGATCTGACCATGAATGACTGAATCTGACTGTTCTCGACTTTATTTTCATATTTAACTGATGAGATATTGTTGACTCAACAATCCAGCTCCTTAAAACTTGAAAACATGACTGTACCATGCTCGTTGGTGGTGAATCACACAACCTATGAGTGAAATTTAACTGAAACCATGCTTCTTACAATTCTGAGAACATCTTAGAAGACCTGTTGCCTAAAAGTTGTCAGAAAAAGACATGCGTATAAGACAGCATTTAGTTTATGCTTTCATGTGGTTCTAGTTCTATTTCTGAGATCCCCTTTTCACATTATTTTACAGAGTCATAAATGCGTCCAATTGGAAGATCTTGCTGCAGAATTTAAATTAAGAACTCAGGTAATCCAGATATTATTGTTATGTGCAGTGTAAGATTTAGTTGTGGTCGTTCTTTTTCTGCAAAAGAAAAATAAAAACCACAATAAACCAGAGTCCACGAGTTTCAAGAAGAATGGTTCTGTTCTCTGACTGCGGCTTTCAATTAAATGTTTATTTTGCTCTCTCTCCGTTTTTTCCCGCCAAATATCACTCCTATTTATTTCACAAATGCAGGAATGTATCAATCGGATCACCTCCCTGGAGAGTATGGGTATGTTTCTTTTCATTCTTCTCTCTTGGATAATGTATTTCATGGATCGTATGTCGTGATTTCTTGGTAGCTTTTATCGTTGTGATCGTTTTATTATAATATCACAAGTAATATTAAATACGTGATATTGTAGGCCGACTTTCTGGTGTCATGGACGACAGGGGAAAATATATATACATATCGAAGGAAGAAATGCAAGCAGTTGCCGACTACATCAAGCGTCAAGGAAGGGTTAGCATTTCACATCTAGCTAGTAAGTCCAACCAGTTCATAGATTTGGAACCAAAAGCTCAATTTGTTGAAGAAATCAATGTTGGGCAGGGGTTAATACACTTGCATCAAAGCATCATAAACAACTAGTGTATATTTTAACAATGATCGATACAATGACGTCGGGCAGGGGTTAGATTATGTTATCCCTCTAGCGGGTTCTCAAGCTTCTCTTGTTATCGTTGTCCCGCATTTAGCTCGGATTCCTCTCATGTTATGACTGGAAATTGACGCATGTTTATAGACAGATTTTTCTTTGGCTGCCAGTGGTGGTAGCGACACCTGAGCAAACTAAACAGAATTGGACCAATCATTTTTGCATTTTGGGTTGTGAATTTTGTTTTAGATTGTTGTTGGAGTTCAAGATCTGACGTAGATTAATGAAACCATAGTTGTTTGAGTTCATGTTTTTGTTTAAATCTTTGTCGTGTTGGAATTTGCATGATATGGATGTTCATGAAAAAGAATGATGCCTGTTTGTTGATTGTTTTGCAGAGTTTGTATATGCAAATCTGAACAATTTTTAGGACAAATATATTTTTTTAGTCTACGAGATTGGATGAGTGGTTCTGTTTGGTCGTTATGTTCTAAAATGCCACAATTTTTATTTTGAGTTATTTACGTAAATAACATAAATCTAAATTAAACCCATACTAAAATATGTTAAGAAAAGTTCACATTTATGCAAAATTTGTCTTTATTTTATGTAAATGCCAATGGAAGTATTGATGTCGAGGAAAAATTATATAATATAAAAAATATATGTCAAATATTTAAATTAATAAATAAGAATTTCACTCTTTTTAAATTAGTTAAAGATTGTTAATATTAATTTTGTCTTTATAAGAACATCAATGAACATGGATTATAAATAGGGGAGGAATCTCTATTTTGATAATTTTAAAAAAAGAGTTTAAATACTAGTCATTTTCTTACAACTTTTGTTCGCTTTGGGCCTGCACCTTTAAAACGTCTATTTTGATCTTTATATTTTTTACTTTTATTCATTTTAGCCTATATATTTTAGAAACGTTCGTTTTGTTCTTTGTAAGAGGTGATCTTTTGATTCCTTTATTTTCATTTTTATTTAATCTTTTTTTTTTAAATGTTAACATAACACTTTGCTTGCTAAATTTCTTGAAAGGTAGCCATAAATTAACTCTCTCGTATATAAGATTTTTGTTAAAATTTTACAAATAGAAACTAGAATAGTCACTTTTTAGATGGCTTTTTTTATTAATATTATTGTAAATAAAACTTATTTTAAAAATATTGTATTTTAATTAAAAATATTAAAAGTAACGTAGGTTTTGAAACTTTTTTTTAAAAATACTGTTGTTTTAAAAAAAATGAAAACATGGTCGTCGACCACGCCACTCGAGGGCCACGTAAATTTTTTTTTAATTTTGAACCAAGAGACGACCCCCTCTTCTTTTTTTTTTTTTTAAATTTTAAACATCATGGCTGCCATCAAACGCTCCCAGGCCAACCAGCGCTGCCACCCCGACAGCTTCCACCTCCACCAGATTCACACCCACCACCAAACCCCCTTCCATTCTCAAAGTCGAGCTCAAGTATTTCATCATCTCCATTCTCGATGATCCGATTGTCAACAGGGTTTTTGCCGAGGCCGTATTTGGGAGCTGCGATATCAAATTGGCCGTAATGCACCCTCCTCTCTCCCACCAGCCCTCACGATTCTCTCGCTCCCGCTGCCCCACGATTTTCCTCTGCAACCTCACCGATTCCGACCCCTCTCACCGCAATTTCACTTTCCCCTTTCTCCAGCGGTGGCGACGACGACGCCAATTCCAGGAGAATCGCCGATGTTTTAACCAAGAAAACTGCGAGAAACCCTTTGCTAATCAGCGTCTACGTGGCCGATGCGCTCCGGAGCTTTACTGATTGCGTGCAGGGATGCAAATCGGACGTGTTTCCGGCGGAGATTACTGGGTTGCGTGTAATCTGCATCGGGAAGGAATTTCTGAATTTGTAACCGGGAATGGGAGCAGGGAGAAGATGGAGTTGAAATTTGAGGAGGTATTTGGGATGGTTTAGAGCTGCTCCGGGCCGGGTATTGTGAATTATGGGGAATTGAGTGGTTTGGTCAGTGAAGAAGAAGAAAAAGAAGGAGATGAAGTTACTAATGGTCTGAGTTTTGTGGTATCTCAACTGACAGATTAAAAAAAAAAAAAGAAGAGGTGGTTGTCTCCGTTCAAAATTTAAAAAAAATTTACGTGGCGTGTACCCCCTATCTAGTAAGGTTTGTGCTTAATTCATTCTTTTTTGATAACGAAATACATAATCCATAAACGAGCTTAGAACTAACCCCCTATGAATTAGTTCTAAGAAAGGAATGCGATAACCAAAGAGAGAAGGCACGAGCGATGGGCCCCATACATCAGAATGTAAAAGGGCGGAGGGAATTGAAACAAGAAGAAGATTGGAATTCGTAGGTCTTGCCCGTGTTTGGCCAGCTGGCTGCTAAACCAAGAAGAGAATGAAGAACTAGCAAATGCAGGAAGCAATTGAAGGCGTTCTAGTTTGTTCAATGTAGTCGAAGACCTAACAACCAACAAGAAGACCTCTAGTTGCCCTTAGTTGCCAAAGCGGCGCCACGTGACATGGTCGTCAAGAGACCCTGTTTTCAGTTTTTTAAAACAACAATATTTTTAAAAAAAAGTTTCAAAACCTACGATACTTTTAATATTTTTAATTAAACTACAATATTTTTAAAATAAGTTTCATTTACAATAATATTAAAAAAAAAACCCAATTTTATAAGTATAGGGACCAAAATTGACGTTTTGAAAGTACATGAACTAAAATGAACAAAAATTACTAGACCAAAATAAATATTTTAAAGGTATCTAGACTAAAATGAACTAACACAACGCCGTGGGAAATCCTTCTCTATACAAGTTCTCGGACAAGGTTTTAGTTGAAACTACAGACCAAAATAATATCTAAATGAAGGGAAAAAAACATTTACAATAGTTTTGTTTATGCCGGCACAATTCGAAGTTATTGCTTACCTCCTTAAATGTCAAAAAGTTCAAATCCTCACAAAAGTTCTGATTTTGATTTTTATTTATAACACAAATTATTTTCATATATAGTAACAATTTGCTTCATGATCATACTTACTAAAAAATATAGTTCTAACCAAAAATTTAAGCTAAAAACAATCATCTTCAAGACCTTATTGTTTTTTCTTTATTATTAAAAATTCATCTGAATCGAAAAAGGAGGTTAAAAAGTGAGGAAAACTATTATCAAATGGAACTTATATTGAAGAACAATGAAGCATCCATAACCAAAAAGAAATGAAGGAAGAAACAAGATGAAGAAGATCCATTGATCATTCTCAAAGCAAAAACTGTTGTTGGCAATGGAAGGTCAACAAAGAATATTTTTCATTTTTCCTCCCAACCCAACACCCAAGACATGAATATTCTCAAAAATAGTCAAGAAAGGCATAAACCCATTTGAAATCAAGAAATCTAAAGGAAACAGGCCATCAAATTTCAGCACCAAAAAAACTTCAATGCCACAGTTTTGCAAGTCTTTGATCCATAAATTTGGCCTACAAAAAGAGAACCCTCTGCCATTAATTGCATCATCAAAACTCAAAAGAAAATTAGTCCATTTTTGTGTGTGTGAATGGCAAAATTAGGGTTTGCATTTGGGGTTTTGATGTGTTTGATGGTGTTGGTAAAGGAAGGTGATGGCACTGAGTTCACTGTGGGAGGAGCCAAGGGGTGGTCTCTTCCAATGGCTCAAACCTATAATCAATGGGCAGAAGCAAACAGGTTCCAAATCGGAGACTCTTTAGGTATGTTCAAATCGGAGACTCTTCAGGGTCCGTGTACTTTTGTTGAAGTAACAATTTAGTATTTTATAGTTTAGTAATTTGTAGTAGCTTACTTCTTACGGTGAAAAGCCTTATCAAAATTAAGTGGGTTTTTATTATATAATGATTTAGCCTTTGTAACTTATAATTGCATTTGGTACGTTCTTCGTACATACATAAGAAATCCTATTAAATGTTAACAACATTTTTTACAAAAGGTGCTAAATTGTTACAAGTTTTAATTATAAGGACTAAATTGTTACCAATTTGAAAGTATAACGACTAAATCGTTATAAACTAAAGTTCAGAGAATTAATTATTGCTTCAATGGACCGTTTTTAAATTTTTATAAAATTATTGCAAACTTAAATCGAGCATTTTTTTCCTTAAAAAAAAAAGAAAGTTAGTGTCACATTTCAAACCGTCTGATAATGTTTTGTTTCTTGTTTATTGATTTCAATTTTAAAGATATATGAGTATTTGGTAATTATTTTTGTAATGAAAGAAGAAAGAACAATAAACAATAAACACTTAACAAACTGTTTTTATTTATTAAAAAAACGAAAAATGAGAAATGAGAAACGAGAAACAAGAACATGATTGAACAGACCCTTTGAAATTCAAGATTAGAAAGGACTATAAACTCAGTTTTGACATAATATAGATAGAGCAGACCAAATTTGATGTGTGGTGCTATATTTTGCAGTCTTCAACTATGCTGCTGATGAAGACTCAGTGCTTCAAGTAACCCAAGATGAGTACAACAGTTGCAGCATCCAATCACCAATCAAACAGTTCTCTGATGGCCACACTGTTTTCCAGTTTGACAAATCTGGGCCTTACTATTTCATCAGTGGAAACAAAGACAATTGCCTCAAAAATGAGAAGCTGGCGGTGGTTGTTTTGGCTGATAGAAGCAATTCAACTTCTAATCAGACCATCACTCTGCCTCCTTCTCCTTCTCCTTCTCCTTCTCCTGCACCAGCAAATGATCAAACTGGCACAGCTTCTCCCCCACCGTCCGGGTCGGGATCGACTGAAATCATCCCTTCTCCCCCACCTGCTGAGGAAGTCAGTCCATCTCCAGCGCCTACTGGGGAAGAGTCTCCGCCTGCAGGGATGTCTGCGATTAACCCTACGCCACCTCCTCTCTTGGTACAACCACCTCCGAGTGTCGGATTTTCGATCATCCCCAGCAGCATTGGCTCCATTGGAGCCTTTGTTGCTGTTGCTATATTAGCTTTCTTCTAAGTTTGGTGTTGGTCTGTCAATAAATCTTTGTAGATGATCTTAACTTTCTCTCTCCTAAGAAATAGCTGGGTGAGCAATCATCTGTGTTTCAAAAAGAATATATAAGAATTGGATTCAAAATCAGCAAGTTATTTCCATAGCTGACATGAACATATCTCAACTAGTCAAGACATTATTTATTTCTGTTAAGATTAGAAGTTCAAATTCCCACCTTCTCTGAACTCGAGAAGGAAAAAAAAAGGAAAAAAAAAACATTTCCTTAAGGTATCCAAACCGCCATTCACAATTTGGAGTATGCAGTTCTGTTTTATTAGAGAATGTGTAAGCATATAATTGAATTTATTTTGGAGTTCAAGTCCTACAAAATCATTTTCCTAGCAGGAAAATATTCAACAGAACACCTTGCTTCATTCCTTGTCTAAAAAAGCAAATATATATAACTAAAGTAACACGAAAAACCAGTCTGCAAAAATTCCTGGTAAAACTACAGGCTATCAAAAATTTTTGCCCAGTTCAACTTTCTTCATGAATCTAATAGTATTGTGCAGAATAGCATCCAATATTCCAGCGACCTGAAACAGAACGGAATGCCTATTAGAACATGTAGCCATAAGAAGAGTCGAGAAAGGAAACAGATACGTGTAATACTGACCGTAAAAACACCTCCAATGATGGCACATACATTTGTGATAAAATGTGGAAAGGACTTGTGGTTCTCAGTAATCACAACCTTTAAACAAGGATTTAAAGAGAATTAAAAAGCACTGACAAAAATTACAGCATTTGAAGATAAGCAAGAGAAGAAAATGTTTCAGATTTACAAAACCTGCATGGGGGAGAGCTCAAAATGGAATTTTGCAACAGGAATGTGTAGACTCTGGGCCACGCTGCTGTGAGCTGTGTATTCATACTCCTCAAGTAATTTACCAGATCTACTTGTCAGCACCTCTGTTTTAACTACTTGAAGATAATGCTCTATCTGCAAAGGCAAATGCAAAAATACATAACAGTATGTTTAATACACATTTAGCAACATTCATTAGCATTCTAAAAACTCAACATTGAAAATTTTATCACATTTTGAATGTGTTAAAAGCGCATTCGATCTAGTGTTTTTACCAAAAAAAAAAAAGAAAAAAAAATTTATATATTATAGTGTATAAAGTGCATGTATGATATGAACTGGAATATAACAAAATTTAGTGCGGTCTAATTGGAAGTGCTTTTTGACAAATCTCATGAAATTATCGCTTGTCTCTACCATATTTGGTTATCAAGGAAACTCATAGGATATTATATTAAATTCTAAGTAGGTGGTCACCATGATTTGAACTCATTTTCTTTAAGTTTCTTATTTTTCGTTGGCCCTCATGTCACTAGACCAACCTAGAGAAAGTTACTTTTTCATTGACCCTTAATAACCTACTAGAAGTGGTTGGTTAGAAAGAGGATTAACAGGAGGAGGTATCTGCATAGAGCGCCGGGTGCAAGCAGGTATGCTTAAAGAAGCAACCGGTTAAAAGCTTATCACTAATCTCTCTCTGTAACGATGCAAAATAATTTACATGGAGAAAGTCAATCTTCTAAAAGCACTCAGTCTTGAGTTCCATAATTATGAAAAGTAATTGCTGACTTGCCAAAAAAGATGTTAATGATACGCAAGCTGTGATATAACATGACATGCGCATGATGAACTATCCTGCGAAATCATATCCAAAAACTTACAGTAACATTTGCACCCAAGTCTCGCTGATTAATGAAGGAACGTCCATTCAACCTGTCATGGCTTCTACCGATGTACGGAATTAATTGTTTAACATCACTAAACACCTTGGGGGAAATCTTCCTACCAAATGAAAGGTGTGATATGACGTGTGACATATTCATTTGAGATGCATCAAATGAATGGGCCTCCGAACGAGCTGCAATTACAAGGCTTCCTGGAACCTGCAAACAGCAACAAACCTCCAATATTTAAGAACACAAGGACAATAACCTTTAATCTCAAATGATATCCATTCCCCCCCCCCCCCCCCCCCCCCCCCCAAATACTCATAATTCAATAATTCAATATATCAGTAAATGATTCAGTTGAGTGTTGAGATTATTTGGTGACTCAGTTTTGCTGATACCATTCCTGGAGCTAGAGCAACACCAAGCATATCGAAGTAGCATGAAGTTGAAACATTTGATTCCCATCTATTTAAATCTGGCAAAAAAAAAAACCCACTTTTTTTAATTTCAGTAAGAACTTTACCTTCTTTACACGAACATATCCTTCAATCCGGCAACCTCCTGATGATGGAGCAGGCCTCTTAGCGTTTCCTGTTGCATTGTTGGATTTATCCTCCAAAGCTAGCTTCTGTGATCCCGTTGGAAGAGGTGTAACCAAATCTTCCATTGTCTGAGAGGAACAAAGTTCAGAGATCAGGATATGCGGTTGTCAATTTTTTTTTTTTTATTTTGGATAAGAAAACAACTTTTATTGAGAACAGACAAAAGATTACAATAGGGTAATAAGATAAAAAAAGAAAGGCCAAACCAAAGGAGCCAAAGAAACAACCAAAACAAAAGAAAGAAAAAAGAAAAGACACAAACAAGCAAATTACAGAAAGGAACTCTAACTCAAAAGAATGAGACATCAGGAGTAATCACTAAAATCTTTGGAGGGGAAGCTCAAATGGAGGCATTGGCCCCAGACCTCTTCTCAGTCTCAAGAACTTTCCTGACTGCTAAAAACTCTCCTATTTCTCTCCAGCCAAATGTTTCAAAAATTGTGAAAAAACGCAGTTGTCAAGTTTATTAGCAATAAAATTTAAGCTCAGTTAAAACTATAAGCAAGTCTAAACATGCACATTATTTTCATTATAAAAAAATTAAATCCAGCTAAAATTTGAGCATAATGTTATAGTGCTTCAAAGTTGAATGCTATATAACCTTAACCAGTGATTCTGTATCTCGATCTCCATAATAAGATTCATGGTCATGGTGTCCATGATCATCCCTACAAAAAAAAAAAAAAGGAAAAATGTTGAATATTTTGATAATACAAAGCAGCTTGAACCCAGAAAAGTGGGGACATGGAGAGGCAGAGACGAAGGTCCATGTAAAAAGAAAAAGAAACTCAGCATGAAACCGTTTGCTCAAACTGGGGGGAAGTACAACTTGTACAAGACTTTCAAATTTGTACTTTCTTCTTTCGTGGTATTACCAAGAGATATTTCCTGTTTCATGCTGCTAACTACTTGAACTTCTTAGGAATTTACCATTTATTAGTTCCAATTTAAGTTAACTAAAAGATAAGAATCTTTGAGCAGCAAGAAAATGCGAAGAAGCATTGGGAATCACAACAAGCTCAATCTGTTCTAACCCCATGTTGCACAAGCAAAACCACTAGAAAATAACATTTTAAATTTATTATTCATCAATCAACCTGCAACTCTACACATTTTATCAGACATTTCAATTCTATCCTTTTTCTTCTTCATGATATTACTTTCCATCCTTTTTCTTCTTCATGATATTACTTTCCATCCTTTTTCTTCTTCGTGGTATTACTTTCCATCCTTTTTCTTCTTCTTGCCTCTCACTGTTGATCACATTTCACTGCTTACAGCAACCTTGAAGGCCTTTCGGACGGTAGCATTTTGTCATCTCTTAACTAGTTGTAACATCATTCAAAACCAGAAATTCTATTTCCTATTTCCTCCAGTAATTTATTCTTGCTAACAAATAATTCTCCCAGCTTATCATTGCGGTAGTTTTCCAAATATTTTAAAGAAATAACCAACTTGTATCTCAACACCTAAATGATTCTGCAGTTTGTTGAAAAGACGTTCATTTCATACAAACTTATTCATGTATAAATCTACCACACATAAATGAAATATATTATATGAACTGGATGGCAATAATTTATGAACGAGCATTTCACTTACCTTACATCACTTCCTTTACGGAAAATGCGAATGGATGGATAACCTTGTATGTGATGCCTGAATTTTCCATTGTGAAGCATGGTTAGCAGTAAAGAAACTAATTCAGGCAACTAAAGAATTGGGAGTGGTTCTGTGGAAGATCAAAATAAAATGCAAAAAAGTTGGTCATAGTAAAGTCAACATGTGGATTATACATCCCAATCGAATGCCAATAATGAGGGGATACCATAAAAATCCAAGATACAAAATCCTCCCAACTTTCAATAGACCTAAGAAAAATTGATAGTATAGAGATCAAATCGAAAAAATTGTCAACATTTTTTTTTATATCGGTGAGTGTTCGAGACCAACTCACGCGCATCTCGACTAATCTCACAGGACAACCGCCTGACTCTACAACATATGATGCCGGGAAACACAAAAGAATTACTAATTTCTAAGGTAGGTGGCCATCTTGGAAAAAAATTATCAAATTATCGACATTAAATTCCTCTTTGGACGGGTAAACCAAATATTTTGACATTTGAATAAAAATATATGGTATATACAAGACCAGCTTACTGATAAGAACAATGGGAAGCTATAAGTGCGTTTCATGTACTCATCACAGAAAAAGGTAAGAGGAGCTAAGGAATAGAGTTAGTTACAAAGGGAGGGGCGGCTGGTTGGTTTTTGGTGTAATACAGACAATTAATTAGTCTATTAGGTAATGGTATACAAGGGTAATCTCGTATGGGAAGGGGAGCTAACTAGTCATCTGTACAGAATAAGGACTAGAGTTCTATAGGGAAGGGTAGAATCAGGTCTTTCGAAAGCCGAAGAAGAAACAAATTGTAGTTTTGTTACTAGATGGAGTCAAATCAATTAGAATATCACTTACCTCCGACACAAATCAGCTTCATCTGTGCAATCAACCTTTGCCAAGAGAATTCGTCCATCTACGTCTGGATCGTATCTGGAAAAACAAGTACATCATTAAAATTATACAGCATGACTGAGAGGTAATAAATTTTACCATGATAAATTAGAAAGAAAGAAACTACCAAAATTACTTATCTCCAATGAAATAAAACAAAATAAAAATACCAAAAGCAGAGCACCTTTCTCTTATAGTTTTGGCAGCCTTCTCCCATGAAGGTTTCTGGAATATAACAGAACTGATAAGAAAATGGAAGACAATAATGTACTTTTCCAATGCTCATGATGAAATTCATGTGCCCGGTCTAATTATTCTATTGTTTATTCAATGTCCCCTGTTGCAGGACCAACTAATGCTTATGTTTTTGGGTCTAAAATTATAAGATAGGTGGTCTTCAAAGTAAAAGGATGGCAAGCCCAAGTTTCTGCTTCCCAGCTTCGTCTTAATCAAAATGTACCCAAATATCATATCCCTAACATAAGAAATTATCAGAGAACATGATGAGATAGAATCTCCCGTGCAAAAAATTTATAACTTTCATAATAAATTCTCTGTTCAAGAGTAGGACTTGGAGAAGAAACCAAACCATACTTTTAGTGAGAAGTGATATTCAGATACAGAGTGCTAGAGAAGTTTTCAGATACGAAATAATTGCATTAACATTAACAGTTATGAAATGGTCGGGGGACATGGAATCCAACCGTCGTCCAAATGACAACTATACAACTGCTTTTTGTTCAGCACAGCAATGTTTCATCTGTGATGGATTATAACAGTAATCCTTAAATAATTAGTTAACAGAAAACAATTTCTCATTTTGACTAGTACATCATATATGTTCTTAGTTTGGCAGGAATCCACAGCTTAATATTAGTATGAAAGAGAACCCGTATAGAAAATGAAATTTAAAAATTTAAAGAAAAACCAAGTACTCAGATGAATTTTAACGATTGAATATTAGTATCCACCTCCAAATAACTTTAGGGATCTTTATTATAAAATAGAAATATATATATATACACACTCATGCACACACACACAAGGGAATCAATTTTACCAGCTTATTACTCCAGTAGCACCAAGGAGCAAAAAAGTTAACAACCAAAATAGGATGCCTGCAGAAGTGTAATTTGAAATAAACATAAGGTACAACTACATTATACTGGTAAATCAGGTAAAATTAAAAATTGGAATTCAAAAAATGAACAATCTGAGCCCCAGATATCAATTATGCTTACTGATTAGCATATCTATCGAAGTTCCGAGAATTCAACGTAATAGAACCATCAATGGTTTCTTCATCTACTTCATCCCCATGCTTAATCAAACTCGATAGTGGGCCTGAGTGAAACTCAGATCCAGTCGACCGCAAATTTGAATCTATAGAAAATTTACGGATTGTTTTCGTAATATTCAACCTATTCTGCAGAGAGGGAAATATTTAGCCTTCTATTATAAGCCACAATAAAATTCAGAAATCAACACACTCGGGTATTACATGCATAAACAAATAATGATTTCATTTGAATAAACATAAACTTACATCATAAAATGAAAAATATCACACAAGAAATAGGTATCATCCCCAGGAGCTTATTAAAAAGGAAAAAAAATGCTTCAATTTGTGTTAATTATAGAGGGGTATAGTTACAGCAGAATTTTTCCAAATATGGAATAGATAGTGCGCAATTGTGATGTAGTGAGTCAGTTAAATGGTTTTTTGGTTTGATTGTTTTAGTTTTTTTAGTTACTTAGTTGATGTTTTCTCTATAAATAGATACTTTCTCTTGTATTGAAGAGGATTAGAAGAATTTTGAATTGGAACAAATATTTCCTTTCTTGAATTTTTGGAGAGAGCACAGGCCCCATCAAACGGGAAACACTATACATATTTAGACATGTAATTAACAACTAAAACAAAGTTACTAATTGGGCTCAAACAAAGTTACTTTAAATATTTAACTTGTGGGCAGCAAAATAGCAAAAAAACTGAATCATATTGTATTGCACAAGCATAAAGCACCTTTTCTTTTCAAGGGCTGGAATATAAAAGGAAAGGCTAAGATGATTATGTGGTGCTGCATGGTGAGAGCCCTCTTTTGGCAAATTTGGAAGGAGAGAAACTAGAGAATTTTTTAAGATAAGCCTTCCTCTATAGATGTTTTTTGTAGTATTGTCCAGCATAATGTTTCTTGGTGGTGTTCAAACCACAGAAAATTCTTGTAATTACAGCTTTTTGATGATTATTTCATTTTGGAAGAATTTTTAGTTAGCTAGATCTTTTGGAAGACTTTTTACTAGTTCTTGGGTGGAGGTCTTCTCGCTCCCCAGCCCTTAGTCTGTTCTCTTTTATCTATGGAATATACATCTTTCTGTTTCTTATTATTTTTTTTTTTAAAAAAATGCACTTGTATTAGAATACAAAAGAAAACTGCATGTGACTGCAAGAAAAACATCTATTACATTTAGTTATCTCAAATAAACGATTCTAAACTTCTTAGTTTTTAAATTATTGACATTTTTCTACCAATTTATACGTAGAAAAAAAATGAAAATCACTAATTCGTATTATTCAAGATGCTATCATTGCCGTCATGGGGATTTGAAAAACCTACATATTAAAATGTATTTTGTGATGAAATGTGGATAGTAAGATACATATATAAGTATTTATATTAAATATTAACTGTAATTGTCATGTTATATATAATTGCTTTCTTGTTATCAACTAATATCATGAATTCTTCTTCGACCCTTTCTTTAACGACGAACAGGACTTTTCATCTATAAATAAAATATAGTAGTACCGACTCCGAAACCAAGAAAGATAAAGCTGCCTATCAATAAATTTAAAAAAAAAAAAAGAATCTTAGTTACAGAAACAACTAGTGAGAGTATAAAGAGGAACTGAAAAATGAATTATATCCCACAGACCTAGTCTCTAGATTTATCTTCAAAGCTCTAAGGTTTCTTTCCAAGTGCAGAATAACATCGTTCGATCATATTGACAAGCACATTTCTGCATAGGTAATTGACAAAAGAAATAGAAGGATAAAACTTACAGTTCCTAACACATCGTGCACGTCTACAGCAGCAAATTCGCATGAGAGTGCAGGGAAACTACAAAAAGTAAAATAAAGAAAGGCGATGAGTGAAAAGTTAATCCATCAAAAACTTCTTTATTTGGGTTGGGGCATGGAGCTAAAGGCAAGCAACATGTGGGTCAATATTCTTTTTCATGAAAACCACTTTCGTTAAGGACGTTCGTAACATGTTATACAGAACCACACAGTACCTGATATTAAAGTCCATCCGCAAGAAATCTCCATCACTACTGTTGTCAACAATAACAGATGTAGACGTACTAACGCTCAAATAATTACTCAATTCCTGAAAATAAAACTTAAAATCATGACCAAGAAAAACCTAGATAGGTAAATAAAAAGGATAAAATCAAATTAAAGAAGCAGAATTAAGGAGCAAGCCGCAAGCTCCATGTGATAGCAAGAAATGCGAGCTATTTGTATTAGATTGGGTGGAACAATAACCCAACTTCATGCTCAATATGTCGATTCTGAATATTTAATTGAAGAGAAGACGCAAAGTACCATTCCAAATAAAAACATCATGGACAGGGCTGCTACCATGGACAATCCGGCACCTGATAACGTTGCCTCCGTTAAATCTCTTGGTATTTTCCTGCAGACAAAGGAATCAACCACAAATGAAAGATCATACTTCACCATGTGCAAAACCATATCTTTACAAACGAAAAATAACTAGAAATGCCATAGGAATGAAATTCAATAATGTAATGATCTTTCCAACTGTCACAACGAATATCATAACCCACTACGCATGTTTGGCCAATATCAGCTGTCTAGAAATGTCAAGGATCGAAGTACATTTGCTATCAATTCAACCCTTGATTGACTATATTAAATGCACAACATCATTCAAGTTAGAATCAATGTCAGAAGAATGCCATATTCCTTCCAAACAGATGGTCGAAAATAATTTTGATCTGCAAATAACCAGCTTCAATAAAATGGATTAGATCAAACTTGAGCAAAAAAAACCAAGGCCATCAAAGCCTCAATCGAAGACAGCCTCCTCCCTTATGCTGTAAAATCACAACCCAACAGCCAACGAACATAAAATTCCCACAAACATGCGCACCCAATACGTTACCAGTCCCTCAGATTATCAGCAACATTCGAAGAAAGAGCGTAAACAAGATAATGGTTGCACGAAACATCACAGAAATGGGTGTTTGAGAGGCAGAGAGGGGTGGAATTATGAAAATGCGTAGTGGGAAAATGGGAAAATGGCAGAGGCAGAGATCTGACCTGTAGAAATCTACAGATTTGAGCTTGGTGGAGGAAATCATGGCTGGATGGCTGCAAAATCCACTCCACAGGCTCACTCTGGAAGGAAGAGGGAGAGAGACAGATAGAGCGAGAGGGAGAGGGTCCAGGAATTTGCGTGATTTGGGTCCTCTACGGCATCAGCTGGCTCGGCCCGAGTGCTCAGCAACCGAAACCATGGAATTATAAGAAAGCTACACGCAGAGGAAGAGAAAAGAGAGAGAGAGGAAAATTTAATCCATTACCATTTGTATTATATTTGCTAGCAACAATTTCACCTTCTATTTTTTTGTATTTTTTCAATTTAGTTCTTGAAAGTTTCGAATTTAGTCTCTTTTTACTTTCACATTTTTCAATTACTACACTACGTGTCGGTGGAGATTTGAACTTGCAACTTTTTAATCGGATATAGGCTTCTCTAACACGTTAAACTTTATTCATGTTTTCAATTATATTCTTACCGTTGAAAAATATTAAAATTTGTTGATTATGAACTTACGTGTTGTGATAGTAAATGAACATAAAATTTTAGTTATGCCAACTCGATTTTTAAATAAAATTTTGGTCTTTTTTCTCTTAGGTTATCTAATAACTTTTTTGCCAACTCAATAAGTATAATACATTTTGTAAAAAAAAAAAACATATATATATATATACGCTATTTTAACATTCACCCTAGGAGTATTATTGAAATTAAAACGTAACTAAATTGAATATTTTAAACAATAGGGTCCAGATCGAAATCATAATAATAATAATTTACTTAAACATTAGGTACTAAGGATATATTTAGCCTTGTATTTTTAATATTTTATAATGATTTAGTTTTTAGTTTTATGTTTTCAAAAATCATGTTACTTCCTTATAATTTATTTGATATTTTTTTCACATTTTCTTTGTAATACATTTAAATTTTGAGTTAAATTAAAAAAAAACAAACAACAAACCAACTAAAAAAGACAAAATCTTAAAATTACCTTTCTTTTAGCTTTAAAAATTTGACTTAGATTTTAAAAATGTTTTCGTAGAGTAGACAACCAACCAGTGTTTATAAGTTCTATTTTGAAAAATAAAAAACTATAAAACAAAATAGTTATCAAATGAGACTTAGTTTGTATATCTTAATAAATATATATAATCTTTGAGTTTCTAACATCTAAAAGTCTATTTTAATCATTGCGTGATTTCGATCAAAAAGTTTATTGGATTCATCATGCATGCGTGCAATATCAAAGACAACAAAAAAAGGAGATTACATGTAAAAATAAAGATGTGCTAGATATCAATCTGCTAATTGTCAAACAACTCGGCGCTTAAGTTAATTTGAATTTTTAAGTTTGGTAAGCATAAAGCATGACAGATGTTATTGGGTTACAAAATTTGACACGTTGGTATATTTATGATGTTAATCTCATCTTTCGAGTGTTTGGATGAAATATTCTTTTGAAACACATGTTTTAGTTGAATAACAATTAACGCCGTTCAAGAGTTTTAAGTAAAGAGTTGTTGGTGTGAGAAATGCTCCGTTTAATAAAAATCATATTTTGAAAAATCTAATGTGAAATGATTGTATCGTATTCATACATCGTATGAGCTATGATCTTGTGGATATCTACCTCATAATATAGGTTAAGTTAGTTCATAAATTATCTTAAAATACGTATGGGTTGAATATAGCCAACTTATTAATTATAAAAAAATATTTATTTCAATACAATCTCTTATACATATACATATATTTATATATACCACTCTAATTTAATCTCTCTTCTAACTTTCACACTCCCAAAACTTTAAAAAAATATAATTTATAATTTTTTATTAATATATTATTATTTGTAACTTCTAATCTTAATTTCAATTTGGAATAAATAAAAAAAATTGGAATAAATCGTCTGAATAATTCAATCTATTCTGACTCAAATATATATATATTTATTTTGTTTAATAATGGATTTTTTTATACACCATTTAATACTTGGATTAGGTTTATCCTCTAGGCTCTAACAAAGATTATCTGAATATTCCTTAAAAAAAGAAAAAAATACAAAAATGATCTGAATTATAAATTAGAGAAATTAATAATCGAAATTAATATGATTATTGGTCAGAGCGTATTTTGAGCACATTTTAAACGCGCCGTTTCAATCGTTGAGCAGTGCCGTATCGTGTCCCACTTTGACACCTCCGTTGACAGCATTTATCTCCGCCGCCGCCTCCCCACCGCCGTTCACCGGAGAAAGAGATAGAACTATCAACATGATCAATCGAACGCTATTCTCTGCGTTGAAGAGATCGATTCTTCCGTCGTCTACGTCGCAATCGCAATTACTTCCGTCATTCTCCTCCACTTGTCGATCCGTATGCTACTCGATTCACTTCCGAAAATTTGCAGAACTCTCTCTCGATTTTTCTCTAATTGCTCTGAAATCGCAGGCTAGCACATTGGTTTTGGCGGAACATGATGGTGGTTCTATCAATGCTGCATCCGTTAGTGCTATAGCGGCTGCCGGCTCTTTGAGCAAAGGCAGTTCGATCTCCGTCCTGTTGGCTGGCTCAGGGCCTTCGCTTCAGGAGGCTGCTCAGCACGCTGCCTCTTGCCACCCATCTATTTCTCAGGTATCTTTGTTCCTTAGTCATTTTGCATGGAAGATTCGATTGTCGAACAATTTTGCTTCGAAAGATACCTAGGAATTGTGTAAGGGTTTTTGGTTTTGGATGAGTAGTTAGTTTCTTTCGGGTGGGGAACTTTTTAGGACAAAGAATTCAGAAAGATTAGAGGGATCCGATAGGATTATTCCTGTCCGTGGTTTACTTGTTACTGATAATATCAGAGGTTAAATGTTGTTTAGGTGCTTGTTGCTGATTCCGATAAATTTACATACCCTCTGGCAGAACCTTGGGCTCAACTAGTCCAATTGGTCCAACTGAGAAATGGGTATTCTCATGTAATTGCGGCTTCAGGTTCCTTTGGGAAAAATATTCTTCCTCGTGCCGCTGCTCTTTTGGATGTTTCTCCTGTTACTGATGTTGTTGCTATATCTGAATCTCGTCAATTTGTGAGGTTCGTACTGTTTTTTAGGACCTTAATCCGTCAATATAATGACTTGTTTGGAACATGTTTGTTTGGACTGTTGGTATACCACACAATGCTGAGCCAGGACGCTCCGTCTATAGAAGCATATATTTCTTTCTCACGAATTAAACCCTTTTGGTGTACGTAAAATAGTAAATATACTTTGCAGTGTTGTTTATGTTGCAGAAATTCATATACTTGAGAGGAATACTTAAATTCTTTTTCCATTCCATGTTATAATGTTAACTTTTATGAACCACAACTTTGCATTTCGTAGGATAAAGTTGGTATGTGATTATGATGTACCTCAAATTTTATCTCTTTCGTAGGATAGAACTGATGATTTGATTTGGAACTCATAATAGGCCTATATATGCTGGAAATGCACTTTGTACGGTTCGATACACTGGGGCTGACCCTTGTATGTTGACTGTACGATCAACATCATTCCCAGTGACCTCAAGATCAGCTGAATCGACATCTAATAAGTCTCCTATATCTCAGGTTGATCTCTCAACGTTTGGTGGAGGTAGGCCGACTTTTCATCACAAAGAATTCGATTAAAAGTGAATGCTTCTTTCTGCTTATATGATTACCCTTGGATGTATTTTTTATGAAATTCCCATCCTACAATGGGAACACTCTATTGTAATTCTCTAGATCATATTAATTTTTCTGTAAATTAGTTCAGTGGATTGTCAGAGAGTTAGAACATGTAACTAGATTTAATGAGCCATGCCATTCTTGCAGATTCTGTTGGAAAATCAAGATATGTAAAGCACACATCTCAGGAAGCAGAACGTCCTGATCTTGGGAATGCACGTGTTGTTGTCACCGGAGGACGTGGTTTGAAAAGTGCTGAAAACTTCAAAATGATAGAGAAGCTTGCGGGGAAACTTGGTGCTGCAGGTAGATTCAGCTTTAATTGAACCTACAGTTCTTTTTCTTTCTGTATCATCAATCATTGCATTTTTATTCTTTTGTTTATGAAGTATTGATTGTTAGTCACTTCTCATGGGAATTGGGATATATGTTGCCTCATGCCTGTTAGTGTTTGAAGAACACAAAAGATTAGATCTCACATCTCAGCATAGGGCACTGTATTCAGTTCATTCTACTCTAAGAAACCAATTTTGTCAATAGCGAAATGGGAATATGTTGTTTAATCCATTCTCTAATTGCATCGACTAATCTGTTCCTCTTTCTCTTATTTATTAAGTCGGTGCCACACGTGCTGCTGTTGATGCTGGATTTGTTCCCAATGACCTCCAGGTAACACCTCTAGATGCCTTCCCTGCTCGTGATCAGAGTGTATTATCTGACTTTAAGCATTGAAGTTTACCTAATACAAATTAATTTCCGACACTGTATTACTTCATTGGCTTTTCATTGCAGTTTGATTGTGTAAGATGGTGAACTTTTAGAATCCCCAACCCATCAAGAACCCAAAGAGAGAGAAATAAAAATAAAATATAAAATCACATTCTTGAGTTTAAACACTATAATCAGATACCTCGGTTCATATCTGTTTTCTGACCATCTGAAATTTGCCCCATTCATCCCGGAAAATATCCTTGATACGTTTCTACATATTTACACTGCAAATGGCATAAAAACAGGGGTTGTATCTTTTTCATAACTTTCTTTTTCCATAGGTGCAAATTTCTTTCATGTTCCTAGATAATTCTTTTGTTTCTCAGGTTGGACAAACTGGGAAAATTGTAGCACCAGAACTATATATGGCTTTTGGTGTATCTGGAGCCATTCAACATTTGGCAGGGATAAGAGACTCTAAGGTTATTGTGGCTGTGAATAAGGATGCAGATGCCCCAATATTTAAGGTCAATTCCCCCACTCCCAAAGTCTCACAAGGAAAAAGAAAAAATAGTGGCTTGTGACTATTTAGTCATCCTCATAATTCACATACATGTATATGAGATTGGCTTGTGACTGTTTTACATTCCATTGAACCCTCTAATGTGCAGGTTGCTGACTATGGACTTGTTGGAGATCTTTTTGATGTTATACCAGAGTTGCTGGAGAAGCTACCCGAAAATAAGTAACCTTCTATTTCTTATCACTGCTTGAATTGTGCTGGAAAGAGTAGAAAGGGGGAAATAGGTATGCCATTTATCTGAATCTTTGGATCATTTATCTCAACAAAAAGGAATCCCCCAAGCATGTAAATATTCCAAGGCAATAAAGATATACATTCATATTTTCTCAGATTCTACAGTTATCAGCTGTTCAAATTTATGGCTGAACCAGAGAAAATTTCTTGACCTTTGGAAGCAAGAGACTGCATAAAATTGCTACTTTGTGTGATGGGAAAGAAGAACTATACTTGCCTACGCATTGGTGAGTAGCTCTTTTTGACTTTCCGATGTGGTGTGTTATTATTGGTCTATTTTTACTATATTTAATAGATAAGTAGATTCCAATTAATATATTTGAGATGGGAAGAATGATACACCACATCAGAAAATTAGTAGGAGCTCTTACTGACCGTTGACCGTTGCGTAGGCAAGTATTTTTTAGGAAAGAACGATGAAATTATAGGAACTTTGTAGATGTCATGTTCTTTTTTTTTTTTGAGTACAACATATGGGGGTGGGGGGGATCGAACTCACAACCTCATGGTTGGAAGTATATGTCAATTACCGTTGAATTATGCTCGATTTGACTTTACTTACATATTCTGTTTATTGCATTAACATGAAAGTTGATATCTAGATTTCCTGTGATAACAAATTTATTTTAGTTTTTTTTAATATTTAGAAACAATTAACTTATAAATATTGTCTTTACATTTAATCTTTTTGTACTTTTTTTAGTTACTTTTGAAATCTTAACAAATTTTGGAAAGTGAAAAATCCAAGGACTGTTTGGTATGGTTTTTTGCCTGTTTTGTAACGTTTATTGTTTCTGTTTTCTCATTTTTAATAAAGAAAAATGAAAGTGCATAACCTCCAACCCCATGGATTTAAGAATGATAAAACAAAATGTTTACTTACAGTTAGAAACAAATGGAAATGGGAACAAGAATAAGAAATTTGTTTTTCTTGTTTTAGAAATTTCTATATACGTTTGAGAATGTTTCTAAAGATGAAAAACACGAAATATAAATAATTGTCAAATGCTTAGATTTTTTTAATACAATCTAATAAAATTGAAAATGAGAAAAGTTTTACCAAATGACCCTTTTTTTCTTAAACAATTTTTTTTTGTTTCTTAGTTATTTTTTTATTGGAAAAAATAAAAACATATTCAGTAACCATTTTTTGTTTCTTGTTCTTTACAATTTTAGATTATAAAAATTAAAAGTTTTATTTGAAAATTATTCTTAAAAAGTTAAATATTCAAAATTGTTAAGCTTTATTTATTTTTTAAATAAATATTATATATTTTATAAATCAGGAATGATAAAACCATGCTTTTATTTACATTTTGAAAAAAAACATTAGAAATGTGAAACCAGAAACTAAAAAATTGATTTTGTTTTATCTAAAAAATTTTCTACAAAATTTCAAAAAATGAAAAACGAGAAATAGAAATAGTTACAAAACACTTAATGAGTTTTTTTTTAGTACAATATGTGGGGATGTAGATTCGAACTTTCAACCTCATGGTTGAATACATGTGCCTTAACCTAACATGAGTTTTGAAAAATGTAATATTGAAAACAAAATTACCATGGATTAAAATACTCGTGTACAGATATGAAATTTTGTTTGTTTGTTTTTTTAAAGACATTAAACAATATGGACGAAGAACACACAAATTCTATAATTTCCATCTCATTTTCTTGTATTAAAATGATAGGTAGTTGGGAGACTCTTTTCCAACATATTCTTCCCAATCAAATCAAAATAATCAATGAACTTCTTCTCCTAAATTGAGCAAAAAATATCCCCAAAAAACCCTAGTCATTTGAATTTGATGATGTCAATCTATTATTTATAATTAGTCTCCTCTAGTTATATAGTCTTCTCACCAAAGTGCCATTTATTTATTAATTTCTCCAAAATGGAACTCTGCCTCAAGATTTAAAATTAAAGTCAATGAGTTTGAGTGGTGTAATTAACTAGAACAAGAACAAAAAAAAAAAAAAAAAGCTTTTTCAATGGCCAAGTAAGCCTTCTTAATTAATTATTTAAAATGATATGTTTACTCTTAAAAGGGTATTTTTATCTGTCTTTAGAAAATAGGGAAATTCCACTTGCAAAAGTATACCAATAAATTCTTCCACATCTTATTGGAAGACGTATTATTATTTATTATTATTATTTTGAATAAATATTGGAAGACATCTTATTTGTTTAAGGGAAGTTGGATAAGCTATCAAATAATTAAGAATTTCTACCCGATAACATAATGAAAAAAAAGTCTATTAAATATGTCAAGATTTTTATATTTTTCAGTTATTTTTCAAATGTGATGTCAAATGTTGTATATTTTAAATTCGGGATTAAATGCTATTTTGGTCCTTGTATTTCGGATTAAGTGATTATATATATGGTCCAATCATTTTTATTTTTATCTTATTTATTTAGATTAAAATTTTAACACGACACTTTACTACAAATTTTTTTGGAATGCAGCCATAAATTTGTATTAAAGAGTTCTCGTTGTGTATAAAATTTGTGTTAACATTTTGAAAATAGAAACCAAATAGTTACTTTTTAAAAGCATATTGACCAAAACAAACGTTTAAAAATAGAGAAGACCAAAATGAACAAAAATTAAAAGTGCAGAGATAAAATGAATATTTTAAAAGTACAGACCAAAGTGAATTAAAGTAAAAGTACGTAAATAGTGATTAAACTTTATTTTATTTTATTATTATTATTTGTTTACTGTATAAAAACTTGCTCTAGCCTCTATCTAAAATTGTGGTGGAAAAAAACTATAATTAAAATTAAGGTAAGTATAATCACATGACATGATTAGCTTAATTTAAAATAAATGTTTTTTAAATTTTAGTGGTATTACATGATTTTTACATTAATCAATAATTATAAAAGAGCTAAACAAATTAGATGAAATCTATCATAAATGTCTTGTATGGTTATGTTATAATTATGGAAATTGTTTAACCGTTGGTCTCAAAGGACATGTCAGTCGATTTATTTAACCACGAGGGTGAGCATCCTACAGGAGTAAGATGTGCTAGGTCGAACCATTGTCGAACTAGGCATTTAGTCGAATTAAGAATCTAGCAAAGTGGTTATCCTGCTTCCCACGATGACACGCTACAACTGTTCTCCCTCACAATGCATAATTTCCCTATTCTTACGGAGTGGGAATCGCATCGTTCAAACGGGGTGGCACACAACGGTTACTTTTTCTTGTCTTCTTATAAATACCCCAGAAATGATGAAGAGGGTATGCAAAAACAGACTGATAATTTCTTTTATTATTATTTTCATTTGGCACAGAGACTAACTAGACAGTCGGAGTGCTAACTTGTTTTTGCAGATTTCAATCCACAAGTGTTTTCAGGAGTTTATTATGATTTTGGATATATATATGTTTTTTTTGCAAGAACAGAAATATTTAATATATAAGATTAAATTTTATAATTAAAACTCCTTTCTGTTTTTTGGAGATAAGAAATGGTGATTATGTTTTGAATTATAAATTACCAAACATATCCTTTTGAACCAGACAAGTACAGTTAATTTCGTTTGGTCTTCCTTCAAAATGATTGGTTTGAAAACTTTTGTTCTTAAAAAAATGGAAGTTTCTAAAATTAAGCATGAAAATAAACCTTTTTTTTCTTTGTTAAATTATATATTTTATTTTATCCTTGTATTTACAAGTTTATCCCTGCACTTTTCAAAATTTCAAATTCATCCCCATACTATAATTTGTGCAATCACGAACAATGTTAATATAACATCAACCGATATGATCTTAATGTGAATTTTTGTGAATCGACATACATTTATATTCGTCATCAATTAATTAGAGTCAATATGATTATAGTTCAACGGTAATTGATATCTACTCAATTGTTTAAACCTCCAAATCTCAATTGTTGTACTAAAAATAGAAATTCAATTAATTAGAGATGATAAACAGGATGGAGTAACGTTAAGAATATATATGCACCGATCATTTCAGACCATGTAAGATTTTTTATCCTCTTTCTTGTCCCGTTCTCGAAAGGAACCTTGTTCATGATCAAGAAAGATTAGAGGAATATATTTTCCCATTCCTTTCAAGTTGGGGCCTCATGGGAATAATTTTGCCATTTATTACCTTTTTTATTTTATTTTTTTAGCACAACAAACAAGGGTGAGAGGATTCAAACCGATCATAACCTTTTGACTAGAGACAGATGTCAATTATCGTTGAATTAAGTTCACGTTGGCCATTTGTTACTGTTATATACAAATACCATATTAAGATTATGATCAAAAGATATTGAAACGCTCGGAAAGTAGCCTATCTTAATCCAAAATGAAAATTTCAGCATTAATTTATTATATATAATTTTAATATTTTAAATAGATATTACTTTCCCAATACATAATTTCTTTAATTTCTTAAAAATGTCAAAACAATCAAAGTAAAAAAAGAATGAATTGTTATCTAATACCTTGGAGAATTGATATGATACTTTCTTTTTTGGAAAAGGAAAATTTATCTTCATCAAGTGACTTAGTCCTTTTTTCATATATTAAATTACAAAATAAATTACGCTTATAGGAATTGCTCAAGACTACTATTAAATGAAGAAAATTGTTGGAACTATTATGGAATATAAAATCATCAATTTGGATTGGAAATTTTCAATCAATTTTATTCTTTGATGAGTCTTCCTATACTCTAACAAAATTTTGTTGTCTAGTAAAAACGAGTATAGCTCAACGATAATTGACATTTATATCTAATTGTGAGTTCGATTCCCCACCCCCGTTCCAATGGGTTGGTTTGGTCAAATTGTTCGAATCCCCATCGCCGAATGTTATTTTAAAAAAATCTTTTTTTTTCCGTTCAACTAAATTTTTTTTCTCCTTTGCAAAAAAAAAAAGACTCTCTAATTAAGGTTATCACTTTACTAATCACTTTTTTTTCCCATTATTATTCCTTTCCATCTCATATTCCTCCCTCAAATATCACTAAATTTATTGGTATTCCTCTCTTTTGCTTACTTCCACTTGAAAAAAATATGCTTCTCTCCTAATTAAAGACCCACCAATATTTTTTCTTGAGTTCAATGGCACGTGGAACAAAGATTCAAACTTCGATCTTTTGGTCAATATATATATCTTAACCAGTTGAATTATGTTCAATTTGATATGAATAATATGTACATAAACAAGAGAGATGAGAGGGGAGAGAGAAATTATTCAGCCAAATAATTAACTACCATTGACAAAGGTACTAAGCAAAGCCCTCTTTTCTTCAATTGTGTGTACTCACAATCCATTTCTCTTGATCTTTCTTCCACCTGCCCACAAAACAAAACATCCATTTTCCCGGAAAATTAGTGTTTCTTTTCTCGAGAAAATTGCTAATCAGATTAAAGTTTGAAACTTTAGTAAATATTTATTAATTACCTGAGGAGTTATCAGATTCTCCTTGTGCTTCTGGTTTTTGCTGAAGTAGGTTGACTCAGGAACCTGAGTTCAGAAAGTTTAAACACATCAAACAAAACCCACCTCAAGAAATTTTTCTTTTTTTTTTTTCACAAATTATTTTAAGGGCATTGAAATTTGGGATAATTTTTTGAAAAGGAAAAATACTTCATTTTAATGAACTAGAATTACTTTTCACTTGATGCATTGACTTTTTTTCATTTATAAATCTAGTGGGAAATTTTAAAAGTGCTTTTAATTATATCATGGAATTTAGAATCATCATTTAAAAAAAAAAAAAATTCACACCTTGGGGCTATTGACAGGGGAGCTAGCAGTATCCTCCAAGGACTCATCTTCAACAAACACCTCTTTGATCATCATCCTCCTCTTCTTGAAACCATTCATAACTTTGCAGCTCAACCCAGGCACGGCCACGTCGTTGTCACCGACCACGGAGGAAGCAGCGTCAGGTGCGACGTGGGGTTGATCATCAGGAGCAACACCATCAGAAGAGAAGGAGCTGAGTTGTTGATGGTCGGAAGAGTTGAGGAAGTCTTCAAAGTAGATGGTCCAGCCACTCTCCTCCGGGGACCGATCGCCATCGGCGCTGCGGTCGCGGCCTCGGCTGCAGCTTATTTGGGAATTGTTGGTGGAGTTTGATTTGGCCATAAGAAGAGAGAGGAGAAAAATTGAGAGGGAAGAAGAAGATAAGGAAAATTGAAGAAAGGAGAAAGTTTATATAAAGTTTCAAAAATTGCGTCTGTGGGGAGTTTTGGGAATATTGGCGTGGGAAATAGGCAGTTGGCCAAGGTTTATTCTGGCTAGAGAGAGAGATAATTGACCTTTGTGGACGAAGCTTAAAGCGGAGAGTTGAATAAGTAAACCTCTCGACTTGTCATATCTTCTGTTTATCACTGTAAATTTTTTATCAGAAAGATACTTAGGTCATGTTTACTCCAAAGAATGAAAATGGTGAGACGGACTACAAATTTATTAATGACATTTTCTAAAAACGGACAATCTCATTCTCCTCTAACAATTTCATGAATCTCGTTTTCATTCCTTATTTCATGGGTCCCACGCACATTTATTCTACTTACTTTACTATTTTTACACATTCTCTCTCATGTGAATTACACCCGTAACTCTTTTTATTATTTGTTTTATATTATTATTTTTTTTCATTTATACTACTAATAATTTATTTTTCTAATAAAAATTTATACTACTTTTATTAGTGGATGTGGTTTTATTATAAAATATTCTAAATTTATATTTAAATTTTTTAATTTTATTTTGTTATTATTAATTTGTATCAATAAACTTTTTAAAATATAATTCATTATTATTAAATACTAGAGTAATAAAATCTAATAATATTTTAGATTAAATGATGGTTGGTCTTTTTTAGTTGGTAGAATTTTATTTTAATTTTTAATTATTTATTAATACTAAATATCAATAATATAGTAACCAAACAAATTAAAATTTATTACTATTTTAATTAAGAAAGAAATTAGTACAATAATGTATTTGTAATTAGGTAGAAAGAATAAAGAGCTATACTACCTAATAATTATTATATATCTAATTTCGATTTTGATTTCAGACCATTTTAGTAAATAACATTAAAGGAATTTTGACTCCGATTCTTGAAAATTTATGATAAACAATAACATTCTCAATCTTATTCTTATAAGAATAAGAGAAGATGCGAGAGATTTTAATTACGGTTAAATGATCGGTGAGGAGTATTATTGTTTTGCTTGTTTGTTTTTTAAATTAATTGTGAAAAGGGAATTATTTCGTTTGGAAAAATTTATATTTATTGCTAAAATAAATAAATAAATAGTAAGCTAAGCATAACTTTTAATAGGTAACGCCGAAGTTATAGTCTTAATCCTCACCCTGGACCACACCCCACATTTTTTTAACTCAAAATAAAAACATAAAATAAAAAAAAAAAGAAAAATCTAAATACCACTTCTCTCTCCCTCCCTCTAACTTGGTTAATTTTCACCTAATGAATTTCATCTTTGCAATAAATATTTACTCACTAGAAAAATCGGAACGAATCAATCTTATTATATTTTTTTAAAAAAATAAACGAAAATGTTTACTAAAATTGTAGGAATTAGAAGGTAGAAATTAAGCATATAACTTATATATATATATATATTTTTTTTTTGACGGATAGACATATAACTATTACAAGACCTATTTAATAACGTTCTCATTTTTTGTTCTAAAAAACATAAATGTTTGGTAACTATTTAAAATCTTCACCGTGATAACAAACAACATAATTAATTTGAAATCTGTCCAAATTTGAAATACTCCTCAAAATGTCGAGCGACCAAACAGACCACGTTAACCACCATTATTTCAAGAAAAAGAAAAAGAAAATGATTATGTGCAATAATATATATTTTTTTTAATACAACATGTTGGGTGGGGATTTGAACTCACAACCTCTTATTTTGAGGTATATGTGAATTACCGCTGAACTATATTCGCTTTGACATTTGCATTATATTTAATGTCCACTTACGGGTGGAATTGCATTATTTTTTCCATTTTTCACTTATTGCAATGTCATACGTTTGATTTGTTCAAATATTTTATCATAAAGATATCTTTTAGTAATGTCACATTGAAATGGAGGGATGAAAAAGACATTTTCATGCGGACCAATTTACTTTACTTTTGCTCAAAATTGCTATTCACGAACAATACTAAAATGTATCATTATCAGAATATACTACATGTTTGGCTTATTTTTTCTTGTTTTGTATTAATTATAAAGAATATTTCACAATCATAACGATACTTTTTTGAGAAATTTTAATGGGTGATTAAAATTGGTCGCATAATTTGTAAATATGACCATTTTTTTGTTAAATTTTTCCGTGCATTGATTTCCCTTGTTTACGAGGGTATAAATGAACTAGTTAGGTGCTGTTTTCTATCATTTTACACTCAGAAATCGTGTTTTAAGTTTAGTTTAGTGTCCAAAACCTTTCATTTGGCCTTATCTTAGGTTATATATGCATATAAGACATTTTTATATCATTTAGAGTTGATTTCTAACGGAAATTACAATTTTGTGCAGAAAAATCCAAGCTAGGCGCTTGGCGTCTCGTCCAATTCCGAAATTCCCTTAATGTAAAACACAAGTTTTTGTATGTTTTGAAGCTTCTCCAAGCCCCTCCACGTGTCTTTCATGCATTGATGATAGCCAATTCAATCATTTATGGAACGAAATTTTACGTAATTTCCTTTTAACCTACCTTATCATATATATCATTTTTGTTTTTATAACTATTGTCGTTAGAAGTCTATCCGCGATGAACGCTGGTAGTGACAAACCATTTTTGTAATAATTTATATACCATAATACTCTACTAATATGGTATAACAATGAGAGACAAATAACAACGTCATCGTTCAAATAAAACAATGATAGAGCTCATTCCATCAAATCGATCGAGCCCATTCCATTAATTTTTTTTTTAATTTTGACTTTTCACTTCTATTTACAACTACTTTTGAAAAATTACAGAACATTTTATGTTTCAAAGTTCACTTTTTTTCCCTCTTTCTTGCCATCTATGATGAGAGTATCCAAGGAGGCTTGAGTAGATGACGAAGCCCTTCCTTTTTCAACCTCCAAAATTTATCTTTTCCTAAAAAGCACCAAAGAGACAACAACGAGAGAGCAAAGAGATCTATGAGCAAGAAAATGATAAAAAAAGGGAAAATTTTGAATTTAATTAATTTCAATTTGATTACCATTTTAATTATGATTAAAATAAGTGAGATTATTAACTATTTCTTTCAAAATGATCAATTTCTTAGGGTTTGTTAGCATAATAATTTCGATTTTTGATGGAAAAATATTTTGGTGTTTACTACTCAATATCCATATTTTATTAAGCACCATTAAATTTTTCACCAATAAGAGAAAAATTTAGAATATATATATATATATATATATATATATTCAAAACAATAAATGGGAAGATGAGAGATTGAATTTCCGAACAAGATGTGTTGATCGTTGAACTCATATAGGCATAAAGATGAGTGACAGTTGGAAAGTAGTATTCTTCTTTTTTTGCTTTTGTTTTTTAAATTATGATATGATTTTTTTTTCCTGTCCTGTAATCTATTTGCAAAAAATTCTTGATCCAAGGCAAAATTTTAAAATTAGAAAAAAAGGAGTAGTTTACAAGAATTTATCAGTTATTATGTAATCTCTACTTTTCAAACATATTTTAAAATTTTAGCCAAATTTTTATTTTGACGAGTAAGTAACCATTCATTTATTTAGTAGATTTTACTTCCAATTTTTTTTTTTACTCTCAATTTATTTTGTAATCTTCCAAGTCGTTTTCAAAAACAAAATCTAAAACTTGCTAAAGAATTTTAAAGTAATGAAAAGCCTAAAAAGTTAATAAACATATACCCTTATTTTCTAAAATAGAAAACTAAAACCTAATACATTATTAAATAATCATTAGTATCAAAATGAGACTCTAGTTCTTAGAATTGAATAGCACTTTTAATATTTCAAATAAAAATTTTAAACAAAAAAAGAGACATTTTTTAATTGAAAACAAAATTATTAAATCAAACGAATTTCAAAATATTAAAATAATATTTATTTGGACGAACTAATCATTATCCTATTGACTTTGCAACCAGAATATAAAACAATAGAAAATATAAAATAGAACTTGAAAATCAAACTCAAACTCAAATTATTAATTATATATGTTTTTAATTAATTAATTGTTTCGTATCTGCTGACGAGGTGATTTAAAATTATTTTTTTAATTAATGAGTTTCATTATTGATCATGATCTTAGCTCATGTGTCATTGTCAGAGTAAAAAAATATCATTATTTTTCTCTAACCAATTTCTCCTATGAATGTTTCTGTTTTTTTTTTTTTTTTTTCCTTTCTTTCTTTAACTTATAATTAACTAACTTATCCACCTCATCATATGCCAGAAAGTAAATAAAATTTGCAGTTAATTGAATTCAATATGATGAGAATCTAATCATAAAAAATATTGGAATGTTCTTCTAGCCAGGTGATTTAAACACTTGATTTATTAATACATTCTTTTGAAAAAGATTAAGGAAGGAAAATAGGGCAAAACCCTAATGCTGTTTTTTTGTAATTATGATGACCTCATAATTTTAAAAATTTTGAATTTGTGTAAACCAAATTGGAAAATTTAGGGCTTGTCCGGTAACGTTACTATTTTTTTTTCTTGTTTTCGTTTCCTCCACCTTTTTCAATCCATAAAATAGAATTACGTTTCATAACGGTTTCTTGTTTTTTATTCTTTATTTTTTATTGAAAAAAGAAATAGAAACATGTTTGATAACCTTTTTGTTTCTTGTTTTCTAGAATTTTAAATTAAGAAAAAAAATTTCAAATAAAATGTTCAAATTTTTTTTGTTATATTTACTTTTTTGATGTTTATTACGAATTTTATAAGTCAAAGACTATAAAATAATGTTTTTTTATCTATATTTTAGAAAAAATTAGAAACAAAGACAAAAAAACTTGATTTTGATTTTTAAAATATTTGTTAAAAATGAGAAACGAGAAACATAAACAATTATCAAATGCTTATTGTTTCTAAAAATTAAAAAATGAGAAACATAAATGTTACCAAGCAGCCTTGAGTTTTTACAACCTAATGGTGAAGATTGAGTTTTATGTGACGCAATGCGTGTTTGTGATTTGTGTAAAAGTACGTGGTTTGAGAAGAAGCATGTACTATAGACAAACTCACATGTCAAATGTAGACTTTATTTTACAGTTATACAAACTTAACCCGCGAACTTAACACCTTAAAAAAATTTCAACTAATAAAATCTATAGTTGAATATCCTAAGATTATGTTTGATAATGACTTGGTATCCATAACTTTTAAAAATAAAAAGATCTAAGCTTATTTACTAACCATATCATTTCTGTTCAACAAGAAAAATCATATCATTTTCTTTTTTTTTTTGCCAATTCAGAAGTGGATAAAGTATAAGTTACCATTCAAAAAGTTATATTGGATCCACATATTTTTTTAGCTTTTCACTTTGACCCGTATTATTTTTTTTAAACATTTAGCCAATTTTAAAAATAAAAAAATATAACTAATATAACTAATATATTAAAAAAAAAGTTAAATAAAATAAAATTTAGATAAAGAAGGGTTTTTTTTTTCTCTCTCTCTCTCTTTTACATAAAAGTTAAGTAGGGCATTAAAAAAAGAAAAATCCAAGGTGGTCTTCAATAACTTTGCCCCATTTCCCTCATTGGGGGAGAGTAAGCCAAAAAGTCAAAAATAAAATAAATTTGTGATGGCAATGAAGAAGCCATCCACCAATTAAGCTCATTAATTAAAGCATGGTGCAAAGAAATCTTCACAAGATACAATAATTCTACCATAAATGCACTTCCAAGATTCAAATTAATTTGCTTCACATTCATATAATACATACAAAAGTTAGCTTCTCATATATTGTGTGTCATTTGACAACTTTGGTCACAACCCCATTTTTCCTCGTCTTGTCACTGTTTATACCATTTTAAAAGGGGAAGGTTTTGTTGATTTAAGAAGAAAACAAATCTCACACACATCAGGGGTCTTTTCAGAGTAACGACTAATTTCTTCTCAAAATCAATTGGTTTCTATTATAAACCTTTGTAAAATCTATTGTCTTTTCAAAGTGGGATATACTTATTATGCCCCTTCAAGATCGTAGCTTTTTCTAGTTCGTTGATCAAACTGGATGCTCGTCTGAGTTTGTTGAGTTCTAATGCCATATCAATATTCATAGGGTATTATCTCAAAACCAATTGACTATGAGAGGAGTAGCTCACGTCTATTATAAATTTTGTAAAGTTCATTTTCTTTTCAAAGTGGGATACTTAACCACCAACTCAAATTCTTACAGGATAAAATAGGTTAAACTACAAGTCTTTCATGAACTTTTAGGAGTTTATTCTAATTGAACTTTTAAAAGTGTTTTCTAAAAACGTAATGCATAAATCAGAAATTTATAAGATACAAAATGCACAAACACTAAAAAAGTAATTACCAAACACAATTCTCAAAATTTATGTAACAAACTCATAATTTTAGCCAGTAAAATATTCAACGATATGAAATGTCAAAATTTCTACAAATAGAAAGCTCGACATCGAGTATATTAGGGATAACCCATATTTTTAATATACCATATACATCTTAATGAAATTTAATATGAATATAAATATTTATTTTTGAACTTCTTAAAAAAAAAGACACTTTTTTTTGTTACTGTTTGTAGACTTTAGAAGGGGGAAGCTTGATTGAAGGTTTTTTTTTTCCTTCTTCTCACACATCATAGGTCTTGTGAGAGAATTAAAAATTGCCACTCTTAATTATATCTTGTTGTCTCTCAAATGCCCTATTGGAAATAAATGGCAACAATAAATGCAAAGACAAAGTTGTCTTTCAAAATGAGATTTTCAATGGAAAGAGAAAAAAAAATGCTTTTAAATGATTAATTAATTCATGTAATTCACTACCTTATATTCAATGCAAAAAGTATTATTTGAATCAATTTAACTATATGGGTCTACTTTGGTTTGAAAATCATACCCCTCTTTTAAGTTTTTTTTTTCTCTTCCCTTTTTTTTTTTAATACAACATCACAATCGGATGAATATTTGAACTCATGACCTTTTAATCGGGATAAATATATTAATCGTTTGAGTTAAACTTAGGTTAACGAAGTACAAATTTTTTTTTCTTTTTGAAATTATGAGTTTGCGAAGAATAATTACTGTCATGGGTTAAATAAATAGAACCTGATAGAGCAACAGGCTGGGTGTGCGAAGGGCCAACAACCCGAGGCTGGGTGTGCGAAAGGCCAACAACCCGAACCAACCAGGTTAAGACCAATCAGGCTCAAATTGTCTGGGCTGACCTAGGTTCGGTGCCGACCCCTGCTCGATACCGAGTAACCCTCGACCCAATGACAATTATTGTTGTGCATCCAATCCCCCTATCCTGCGTGATTTGTGTGAGGCAACATAAACACAAACAGGTCGAACTCATGAGAGGGATCTCCTAAACACCTTAGGATTCAACTTTCCTAAAGGAATTATGATTTAACCTTTATAAATAGAGAGGTAAGTAAAACCCTAGAGGTGAGCCTAATGCACTCTCCATACTCGACTACCTAAAATACTAACTTAAATATCGGAGTCCGTGTGACAAGAGTCACACCGGTCTTAGTACTATTTTGTTTTGCAGATCTCATCGATCCTGTTATTTTAAAAATTGGTGCGAATTTGGCGAGATCCTAGAAGGCCAAATTTCTCATCAACAATTACTATCATCGACTTTTACAAGTTATTCTATCACGATTCTTAAAATAAAAAAAAATAGTTCAATTTTTCAATTCCTTTATAATTAATTTATCATCCCTTGATTTATTTTTTGTTGGGTTGCAATCACAATATGCTTCTAATTCAGCATGATGTGTAAAGAGTGATTAATTTGTTTAAGCACCTTTAAAAATTAATGTGTATTATCCTTGACTTTCTAATCCATATATAATTATTGACTCTCCTTCTCTCTTATGACATTCTTTTGTTTGAAGATTTACTCAGATTTGGTTTGATTAAAATATATATGAATCCTTATATATAATTATTTTTCTCACTCTAATATGTCAATTATGGGCTTAGACCTAACCCTCTCTTCAAAGTTTAGGTTTAAATTTAGTGTATCAATAAAGTCACCAAATGGTTGGAATATTATCCCAAATTCAAACATTTGCCCCATTTTTGGGAAGTAAATCTTATATAAAATGTATAATAATATTGATCCATAATGATGAAGTTTATAAATTCTAGGAAGACAAAATTTATGGGTATTCTAATCCATGATTTTTTAATAAGAATATATGTCTTAACCAATTGAATTGTGCTCTTATTCGCATAAATTAATTTAATTCATGATCATGATCATGATCTTAATCAACTCAATTAAGAGTGGAAAATGATGGAGGGATGGGAGATGGAAAAGTCATCTTTGTTAAGGATGAATAAACCACCACTCAAATTTGTAGATATCTCAATATTCCCCCTCACTTGTGGGCTTGGATAATTGCATAATACCCAACAAGTAGAAATCATTATAAAATGGGGAGGAAACAACAATGCAGGGGTTCAAAAGCAGGATCTCCCACTCTGATACTATGTTAAGGATGAATAAACCACCACCCAACCCAAAAACTTGTTAAGAATCCCACGTTGAAAAGAAAAGGGAGTACAATGGTTTATAATAGACATGAGCTACTTTTCTCGTTGTCAATTAATTCTGAGATCGATTGAAAATATTGATATGGTATCAGAGCCCAACAAATTCAAACGAGCATCTGGTCAAAAAAATAAGATCTGACCAAGATCGATGAGTCGAAAGAGCCACAATCTTGAGAGAACATGTTAAGAATCTCACGTTGAAAAGTGAAAGTAAATAAAACTAATACACATACGTGTGTTATTGATTCAAGAATTAGGTGACTTGAGAAGACTATGATCTAGATCTAGAATAATGGGTGAGACAATGATTTCTCTAATTTTAATTAATTAATCTAATCAACAATAATGAAAGAATTGAATTAAGAAGTGGGTCTCATTTTCAATGACATTAATAATTAAATCACTAGTTAGTGGGCTCCAAACTAACAAAGTATATATGTATTTCTAATGTCAAATAATTGTTCCTCAAAATATAGGTCAAATTCTTTGCATATTTTTCCCTTTTCAAAGATGGATCCCAGTTATGGATTATTATTGTCATAGTTAGAACGAATAATTAATGGCTTTTTTTTTTCTTTTCTTTTCTCAATGTTATTAGGTTATTTTAAATAGTATATAGATGTCGTAGTTTCGATTTTTATTCATTTTACTTTTTATACTTTTCAAAACATCTTATTTGGTCGATGTACATTTTAATGGTTAGTTCATTCATTTTAATTCTTATCTCGTTTCTTTTAATCATAATTTTAACATGACACTTCACACACAAAATTTCTTGAAATATAATCACAAATACTTGTATTCAATGGTTTATATATATTGTGTATAAAATTTGTATTAAAATTTTGTAAAGATGGACCAAATAATGTCACTTTCGGAAGTACAAAGATCAAAACAAACATTTTGAAAATACAATGATTAAAATATACAAAATTTGAAAGTACCGAGACTAAAATAGAGAGACCAAAATAGTATTTATACCGTCTTATTTTACCATACAAATCGGGAATTGTTCCAACACGTAAGCACTATTAATTCTAAGATTATGCAAATTAATTTTCTATGGTCTCTTTACTTGTCGTGTGTGTTTTATTAGTTGCATACACGAACACAATAAAACGAACCAACAAAATACCCAACATTTATGTATTAATGTCTTGCCGGCCTTTATTTTTCTTCCTTAAAGTGAGGATATACAAATAAGGTTGAATTATTACAATTCTCTCGTAGGGTTGTGTCCTAATAATATATTTTTGAACTTTAAAAAGTATAACTATTTAATTAATAGGGGTCTCTAAATATTTAACTTTCTGTTCTCTCCCGTAGACTTTCAATTTAAGTTAGGTATCCGAACTTTCAATTTTACGTTCAATAACTTAATTAGACATTATTTTAAAGTTTAAAAATCTATTTAACACAAAATTGGAAGTTAAATAACTTAATTATAAGATGTTTTTTTAAATTAAAAAAAAAAGAATTAGGGACTTATTAAGCACAACTCTCAAAGTCAATGATCAAATTTATACTTTCATTTCGATCTAAAAAACAATAACATACGAGTAAATACTGTTGAATATCGGTTTTTGTAAAGACCTCAAGTCTAATCGTCCCCAAGGGATAATTTGGGTGGCTTGGGACCTCAAAGAATAACCTTGAGGTCTTGGGTTCAAGCCACATGGGACGCAACTTCCACAAAGCGATCACTCCTTGCGTATGTAGAGGTATGGAGACAATGCGCACCCCAGGTATAGAGACATAAGGCCAAATGGCCGCCAACTCCTAGGTAATAAAAAAAAAACGACCTCAAGTCTAATCATAGTGGGTTGGCTTAGCTAGTGGCAGCTCGATAGGAAGGTGGAAAAAAAAAGTAAAAAAACTTTGGAAGAATGGATTCAAAATTCATAGTGGCCACCTACTACTTAGGATATTAAAATCTTGTGAAATATTATTGGGTCGAACAGTTTATCTATTAGTCGAGGTGCATACTAAGTTGATTTTTCTTTAGAGCAACATGCAATATGATCTCTTTTCTTCTATCAATTTTTATCGATACATATATAGTGATTTTCTTCTCCTCTTGTGTACTATTTTTTCATCTCTCATTACTTTTTACGGCTTTGCTATATATATATTTTTTCTTTCTTCTCTGTAGATTATAATAAGCCTACCGACGAAATTATTCGTCGAACGAAAAAACCTAATTTAAAAAAAATTGATAATAATGAGAAGAGATAATAGAGCATGCTTGAATTTATGTTGCAAAATTATATTGATAATATACAATCAAATTATTCAAGGTGCATATGCTGTCTCTCTGTAAAACAGCCAAATCTGATGAGTTATGTTAGATAGGGATTGATCAAGTTAAGTCTTTTTCTTACCTTTGTTTTTCTTTTCCACATGATAAAATTTGGTTATAATTTTCCAATTTTGATGTTGATTAGTGAGCTGTTTAACAGTGATTTGATTGGAAAGAAAAAGGCACTAAAATTAAGATTGGTCATTTGCTTTTGGAATTAAAATATCAATTATCAATGACAAACCTCCACCTCAGTCAATGGAGTTAGTGAACTTCATAGGAAACTAAGAAAGGAAATACCGGTAGGTAAGAGCGTGTTTAGTAACGTCCTCGTTTTTTATTTCTCATTTCTAATTTTCTTAAAAAATCTAAGTATTTTTCAACTAACTTTATTTGTTTATTCTTTTTGGGAACATTCTCACAATTGTATAGAAATTTTGGAAACAACCAAAACTAGTTTCTCTTTTTTTGTTCTCATTTCCAATTTGTTGATCTAAAACATAAATAAAAAGATTGTTTTATCATACTTGAATTCTTAGAGGTTAGAATCATGCAATACATTTTTCTTCATTAGAAATAAAGAAACAACAACGTTACCAAACGAGCAATTTCTTGTTTTCTTATTTTTTTCTCATTTCTAATCATTTGAAAAATGTTTAGTCTTTGAATAATGTTTCTATTTCTTGTTTTTCTCTTTTAAGAAACATTTCTTAGAGATTTTAAAACAATAAAATCAACTCCCTTAGTTTCTTATTCCTATATTTTTTAGTTTAACTTTTTTTCAAAATATAAATAAAAATATTATTTTATCATTTTTACTCAAAAGAGCATAAAAAATAACATTAAAATTTTGAATATTTAATTTAAAAAATTAATTTTCATATAAATTTTTTACTTTTTTAATTTAAATTTTAGAGAACAAGAAACAAAAATTAGGTACGAAACATGTTTTACTTTCCTTTTCTAAAAAAGTAAAAACAAAAATTAAAACTTATTACCAAACACAAATTTGTTTTTCTTAATTGAAAAAGAGAAAAAGAGAAACATAAAAAAAAAAAAAAAAGAATCATGAACGTCATCAAATAGATTCTAAATACTCTTGAAGCATATATTATTATTTTTAATTTCATATGTTTGAAAAGTTTAAATTTTAGCATACATGGGTCTAAACTTTTTAACGAAATTCTTATACTAAGTAAACTTTTTAGTGGTAGAGACCTCGCATATTGGACATTAGACCTCAACTGTCGACAAGGTTTTTGGACTCATATTTTATTTAGTTTTGTAGTAATTTTAAAAGCCAAGTTGATCAAAGTAAAGTTAATTAAGTACTTAAATACACAAATTATTTCATAGATCAGCATCTAATATATTTTTTGTTTAGCTTAAGTCTAATTGAATTTGAATTTGTTTCTGTTAAAGATCTGATCGCTCTCAAGGGATTTTTTATCCTGACCCCTTTCAAGAGATTTCCGAGAATCAGGTGCAAGAGAGATTGTAACGTACTCAAGTTAGTAGAAATTCGATCTATTTCTGTGTAGAATTTGCAATCAGATTCGAGTCTACTTGAGGATGGAATTACTCCTCTAGTATTTATAGGTGTCGAGTGATTGAAACTACTCTTTAGCCACATTGAACACGTTCCATAGAGGATGAATGGAATCCAAAGATAATGATGAGTGGAGAGTTTAGGGGCGGTTTACCTTAGTTCGACTGTCTCGATCATCTTTTGTTTCTTAGTTAAGATCAATCCATTGGTCGACACATTTATGTCTCAATGTAGGTTGGTTCGACCTAAGACCCTTTATGACATGTGACATATTATTATTTGTCCTCTCCAACATACTCCAATAAACATCTCCAATGTGTAAACGAAAGAATTAATTAAGTAAATTAAGCATCATTATGAATTGAAAAAGAAGCATTTGCATCAAATGTCAAATATTTTGGCTAAATAATGCCAAGACTTTTTTTTCAAAATCATAAAACAGTCCATTAAACTTCAATTTTCAAAAAGGTGTATACCCAAAACAATATATTACTATTATGTGACAATCATAGACATCAAAATATATATTAGAACTTCAATAAATTTCCTTGACTACCAAAAATAATTGCTACCAAACTTATAGTAATTGATTTTGGCCTTGTTTGGCTTGGGCTTTTAAACATGTGATAAACTATTCCACGATAATGAAAAAGAATTGGAATGAAAATTATAGAATTGAAAATAAAAATAATAGTATTATTTCTCAAAATTATTTTAGAATCAGAATCTAAAAGATGTGTATTATGATTTAATATTTTTTCTTTTTTGAGACAAAATTAAAAATGCGAAGGAATTTAAATTAAACATGTAACTTAGACAGATTAATTAGAGTATAAAAAAAAAAGAAAATTGATTTAAGAATAATCAGAATGACAATTCCTCACCAAGAAAAAGAATCCCATTCTTTTCTCCTTTTTCTCTTTCTTTTTTTTTTTCAAAATAAAACTTAGGATAAGACCCAACGAGTCAAGAATTATTTTTTATTAATGACAAATATCTACTGTCAATGGTTTTAGGTATAAAACATGGTATTAACTATTGGTCGATACGTCGACGTTTTCATGTATTCATGGATTCAATATCGACATAAGAGGTAAATTGACGTTTTTATTATTATATAAAAAAAATACAAAATATGAAAACTATCAACAAAATGTCACTAATATATATATAATATTAATATTAATTATTTTTACTTCATTTAGAAATAGAAAAATTGTTTATTTATTAATTTAAATATTTTTTACGATTTGTTAATTTCTCTAACTTTTATAGAAATATCCATCAACATCGATATTTTATCGATATTTCCATTAATATTTCTATGAAATTGAGACTTTGACATTTTCGTCGACATCGACGTTCAAAACTTTGGTGTAAAAAAAGTTTTAAATGTCAATTTTTTTTAGAGAGATCATTTCATTTAAGGAGGAGACAATATAAAAGACACCCCCAATTGAGAGAAACGGTAAATATATAATAATTAAGAAAGAGATTTAGAAGTCAAAGTTTTAAATGTTTGATTGAAAAATAAATATTTCTAAAATAATTATAGAAATAAAAGAATGGATAACAAATAAGTGTTTAGCTTTTTTTAACCAGTTAAAATTTTAATATTAATATTATGTTCCTATTAGTGATATTTTGTTGATATATATATTTTATTTATTATTTTTTTTACAATACTATAAAAAATATCGATTCATCTCAATCTACTTCAAAATTTGGACATATATCAATGAAAATTTAATACTTACAGCCGATTATTTGTGAGGACAAAAACCAATTAAATCGGCAAATAATGAATCAAACGATTCAAATTTTCATCAACTAGTACATTAAAAAATAATTGATGAATTTAATCTTTCAAAAAGTATACAACACATTTTTCATTCAAACAACAAACAAGATCCATAATTTTTATACTTTTCAACCAAGTTTAATTCATATGAAAAAAAAAATTACACCAAAATTTTTTTTATTGAAAATCCCCCAAAATTAACATTTCAAAAAACTGCTAAAAAAACTATTGCCTCGCGGAAAAAGCCTAAATTTGATGCTTTGTTTATAGGACAATAATTTAAAAAACATTTTCTTGATAAAAACGAAAAAAAAAAAAAAGTGTCAAAAAAGGTCTTGAAATTGATGGGAATATTACTCCAAATCCAACATATTGTTATCTCAAAAAAGGCAAGAGATATTATTGATGCTCCACATAATATAGGTCATCGGTGAGACTATGCTATTGGAATAAATTAAAATGTGTGAACATTAATTGTCACACATCACATTTGTAGGGGATATAACGCCATCTAGAATTTGGGCTAAAACGAGCATAACTTAGCATTAATTAATATATATTCAAATTAAAAGATTGTGAGTTCGATCCCCCACATCCTCATATTCCACTAAAATCCATTGAGAATTTATTTTAATTTAAAGTAAACAAACTTTTTTACTCTGAGATATATAAACATTTATAATACAAACTCAACCAAAGAACACGTTGTGGTAATAATTAAAATAGAACACAAATGTTGCGATGAGTAGAGTAAAACAAGAACTAGAATATGAATTTAACGATCAAATTTCGACAAGTCAAAGTTTGGATATCAGGTGGTCATCTAAGGGAGTTGAGACCTAAGTAGTGGACTCGACCCAAGAACCGAAGATCAAGGCCCTCGGGCAACCAGCCTGTGGGCCGGTTGGTCGGCTCGGCCAACCACAAGGCCGACCAACCTTAGTTGGCTGGTTGGCTCGGCCAACCATGCTAGGTTAGCTTGTCCCTCTTCTTTGATTGACCATGGGCCGAGACGATTAACCCAGAGTTAACTTGAACTCGTCTTATTTCGATGGTCTTCCTCTTGCATTGCAAAATGGGCGAGAAGATCCCAAGATCTAAGAAATTGCTTTTATCTAAAAATTTTGAATGACCCTTATTTAAATTATTGTACCGATATCTTTTTTCCTCTCTCTATAAACCACCAAATTTTCGATATTCAATTATTTTTCTTTTGTATAAATTTTGCAGAGTCCAAAGAAGTGGAGATTTTGGAGATTAATTATCTAAGGTAATTTTTTTCTTTAACTTTAGTTACCTAATATGTACTATAAATTTGAGATTATTTTAAATATAATAGTCAGAAAATCTATTAGGAGAAGGATTTTAATTTAGGGCGCAGGGTACCCATAAGAAAATCTTTGTACATATTTATTTTTATATTAACTTGATCACTAGTAAATTCATGAGATCAATAACACACAAATCAAATTCAAATAAAAGTAAATAAATGCCAAATCTTAAAAATAAATTAAAAAAATTATACATAGAATTTGTGAACTCATTCAGAAAACCAAGCAGATTCTGAAACTCTGAAAACAAGAAGAAAGTGAGAATATATTAACCAATCAGAATGGAGCAAACAGCCACGTCAGTTTGCCACGTGGACACCATGTACATTTCACTGAAAACCCATAAATGGAAACCCCCAGTCCATAAAGCTGAACTCTTCATCAGATCATAGCCTTCGAAAAGAGAGAGAGAAATTCATTTTATATTATTAAAAAATATTTATATATATGTTTTTCGATTCATAATTCAAAGGGTATTCTGCTTCTTCTTCTTCTTCTTTTTTATTATATGATTTTAATTTGATTTGTTTTTTTTTTTTTTGTGATGGTTTCTGATGATCTTCGTTTTTCTTGAGTTGATTTTTGATGATATTTTCAGGGTTTACAGAGAGCAATCGCAGAAGATCAATAATGGAGGAAAATTAGGGTTCCAACTTGAAGAGAGAGATTGAAACGGTAAATTAAAACACTTCATTAATTATAATTTGATGATTTCATATGATAGATCCACTCTCCACAAAACCCTAAAAATCAAAAACCCACTTTGATCGGTTTTTGCATTTTTTTTTTCAATTATCCATTTCTCATAAAAATAAGAACATGCATAAAGGAGGAGGGAAAAAAAACCCAATTTTGATATTCATGTTTTGACCTAGAATCTCTAAGAAATTGATTCATTATATTAATTGAAGGGAAAAAGATTGGTTTTTTATTTGTGGGCAGAGAGAAAAGGGACATGCATGTTCATGATCATCTTTTAATTTTGGAATTAATCTTGCTCTTAGATTTTCTATTAGTTTGAATCTCTACTTACTCTAAATTAATTATGAATTTTTGGTCATGCATGGAAGAATTGAAAATGGATTTTCTATATGAAATTAGGGTAAGATTGCAAAAGTGCATGTTCTTAGTAAATAGAAAATGAAGCAAATGATTGCATAATTAAATAGGTTTAATTATTTAAGAAAACATAAAAATATGTTATGAAACAAGATCTAAACATTTTATTTTCCTTATATAAGATCTTCATCATCTTTTTTATTAAAGCAACACCATTTAATTGAGAAAAACTGCATCAAGTTTCTCATCAACGGAAAGGTTCAGTTTAAAGATATTGATATTGCAGGTGACTATCATGGGATTTTGACCTAAGACCTTACTCATGGTATATCGAAAACGTTTTACTGTGTTGGGAGAGGCTATGAACACTGATCTAACAATAGATAGATTATTTATAAAAGTGTAAGAATCTTTTTTTCTCTCTCATCTAATTTTCTTCTTAAATTTTGACAGAATTCACACACAAATGGGAAGTAATAACCTACAAAGTAGCAATGAAGATATTGGCTCTCCTCAATGCTCCTCCAACTTTCACCTCTCATCATCAGATTATTTTTCACCATCAAACTCCCATTCACAAACTAAGAATCAGCTCCACAGAGCAAGTGACCTTCTCATGGCATTCTCAGTGTGCACCAACGCCAACCGCTCGAGAATCACCGAGCTGGCCGACGCAGCCATGGACAAGCTCACCAAAGCAGCCCTTGATGGAGATCCTCTATGGAAACCCCAAGAAGATCATGAAAAAACTTACTTAACATTGATGGATATAATGAAAATGGTTGAGGTTGGGGAGCCACATTCTAGTCTTCTAGACCTAGAAATTGGCAATATCAACATCAACACCAACACCAAGCCAGACAGTTTCAAGCAACAAGAACAACAACATAATCATCTCCAAACTGAGATTTCAAGACATGTTGGATATGTCAGAATGGAACCAGCCAGAATTGTTGGGTTTTTTATGGATCTGGTCTGTTGTTTTTGTATAATAATAAAGTTGAGATTTTTCTCAAGTTTATGTAGAATATGTAATTTTGGGATTTTAATGTTGTTATAATTTTTTTCCATTAGGAACAATGGTCAGCTGCCTTCTCCAACATTGTTTCAAGAGCAGCAATTCTTCAAGTTTGGTCATCAATGGGGTCTGCAGAGAATTACCACGGAACTATGCAAGTGGTAATTAATTAACACAAATTAAATCTTATTATTATAAGCTAAGTGAGATTCTTAAGAAGTTATTTGATTGAATATTATTATTATATATGTATTCTTGATTTGGTTCCCACTGTTTGCATCTAGTAATGAGAATTATCAAGTACTAGGAAATACTTTGTGGTTGTTTGGATGTGTTCTGTGTGAGATGAATTTTTCAAAAGTACTGTTTATGTGAAAGTTAAGTTTTTATAAGAGAGTTCTTACCCTAGTTATTATGAGTTACTTGTGAACTTATTCCATGTTCATGATTTATATTATAATTGTTCTTAAGAAATTTGGAGATGTTGTTATTTTGGTAATAGGTTTAAAACGTCTAATTATAGTCCATGTACTCTTAACTTTTGGTCATTTTAGTCTCTATACTTGCAAAACTTCAGTACTTTTAAAAAGTAACCATTTTGTGGTCTTTATTTACAAAACTTTAACATAAATTTTATATCCAACGGAAACCTTTTAATACAGTTTTATTGCTAGAACATTTCATGAAACTTGGTGAGTGAAATATCACCTTAAAATTACAAAGGCCTAAACAGTTACTTTTTAGAAGCACTTAAGCTGTATTATATTTATCGTGTGATATATGCAGATGACAGCGGAGTTTCAAATCCCGACACCACTTGTTCCGACAAGAGAGAGTTACTTTGTGAGATACTGCAAACAATTGGCTCCACAAACATGGGGAGTTGTTGATGTCTCCTTGGAACATCTCTTCCCTTATCCATCTGTTGGCTTTCGTCGAAAACCCTCTGGCTGTTTAATCCAATCCATTCCAAATGGATTCTCCAAGGTTCTTTCTTTTTCCTTTTTATGTGTGCACCATGTTGTCGTGGACCGTTTGATAACGTTTCTAACTCTTTGTTTCTCATTTCCGACAAATAAAAACATAACTGCATTTGTCAATTGTTTCTTGTTCCTGATCGTTTCTTTTTTTATTGAGAAAAGAAACATAAACATATTCGATAACAAAAGGACCCTCGAGTTCCATATTTTTTGGTTTCTTGTTTCTCGTTTACTGCTTCTAGCTTGTTCCCTCTTTTCTAAAAGAGAACAAAAAGCCCAAAGAAAAGAAACAGGATAAACTAAATCCAAGAAACCTAAATTGTTACCAAACGAGTTGTTAGTACGTAGTGATCTTTTCCGTCTTTTTTGTTACAAAAAATAAGTTGTTTGGTTTTCTAACATTTAATAAATAACAAAGGACTCTCGATCTATGTTTTTTGGTTTCTTGTTTTTCGCTTACGGTTTATTGTTCCCTCTTTTCTGAAGGAGAACAGAAAGTCCAAAGAAAAGAAACAAGATAAACTAAATCCAAGGAACAGAAATGGTTATCAAACGAGTTGTTACTAGTGATCTTTTCCGTCTTTTTTGTTACAAAAAATAAGTTGTTTGGTTTTGAACGTTTAATAAATAAAAAAGAACCCTCAAGTTCCATGTTTTTTAGTTTGTTGTCCCTCTTTTCTAGAAGAGAGCAAAAAGTCCAAAGAAAAGAAATAGGTGAACTAAATCCAAGAAACAGAAATGGTTACCAAACGAACTATTCGTAGTGATCTTTTTCTCTCTTTTGGTTTTGCAGGTGATGTGGTCGGAGCATGTGGAAGTTGACAACAGATTTGTTCACAAAATCTTCGAACCATTAATGAATTCTGGTTTGGCATTTGGTGCAAAACGATGGGTTTCTTCTCTGATTAGACACTGCATTTGGCAAGCTACATTATTAATGCTTACCACTACTCCTACGCCCAAAGGAGGTACTCTTTTAACTTTCTTATTACTTAATTTTCTTCGTTTAATACACTTTTCACTATTACATTATTCCTCTTTTTTTTGTCATACAATAATTCTTTCTAGCTTAGGTTAAACTACAAGTTAGATCATTCTAGAGCCCGAACTTTGATGAGCATAAAATCATTTCAGAGTCTAAACTTTGACGAGTCTGCTTGGAATTTGTTTTCGTAACTGAGTTGTTTTTTTTCTTCCTATATTAACTTTTATGTTTGTGTTTTTGTACCGCTTGGGATTATTTCATGCGATGAGATCCAACTTTTTTCCTTGCAATATACCTAAACAAAAAAGAAAAAGAAAATTAGATCAATGAGATGAATTTAAGTCACACTCTCAATATATATCATAAAGATATAGTGTGTAAAGATCTTGGTTAAATTACCGGTTTTGATTCCTGAACTTTTAGAAAGTATCTATTTAGCTTGGTACTTTAAGAAATTGTTTTTATAGGTTTTTTCCAACTTTCAAAGATTGTGTCTATCTGGACCGGTAGCATGTATACTTTGAAAAGTTTCTAATGTATCTTTATGGCTAATTTTGTTAGTTTAGGTGCTTAATTACATGCTTAAGCGAGTTCGGGCGTCTGAGTAGGGACTTTTCAATCTTCTATAAGTATTACGGATTAAGTAGACACCATTTTAAAAATTTAATAACATATTAAAAAAAATAACGAAGCTAAAATAGAAAAACTTTAAAAATTCAATAATCTTATAGTGTAAAACACCACAAATACAAATATGCAAGATCTTTCTCAGCGAACATATCAAATGAGAGAGAATTTGAAACACACGAATTTATTGTATTAATCAATATATTTAGATAATATAACTCAGCCACCAATTTAAAACGATTCACCAACATTAGCGTTGCTCAACGATACTTGAAATATGTCTTTGACCAAGTAGTCATGAGTTTGAATCCTCTCATCCTCTCTTGTTGTTCTCAAAAAGGAAAAAAAAATTAAGACATTCAAATAAAAATCTATAAACCCACTTAAAATAATTTTGAAGGCCAACCAAAACTTAACACAGTTGGTTAAGGTGTATATCTCGAATCAAAAGGTCGTGTGTTCGCACCCTATATATTATTTAAAAAATATAACTTCAAGTAGCTAGATATTATAATTATATGAATATGTTACCAATTACTCGTAACATTAGAATGAGATACTTCAAACTTTTTTGTAGTCTTGATATCACAAGCTGGAAGGTATAGTGTATTGAAGTTGGCTGAGAGAATGACAAGGAGTTTCTATAGTAATGTGAGCACTTCTAAAGACAGTCTGTGGATGAAAATTCCCATTTCTGGAGCTGAAGACATTAGAGTCATGACCCGAAACGGCAAAGATGATCCCGGAAAACCTCCCTGTACCTCGGTCATTTTCTCCACTTCTGTGCACATTCCGACCACCCCGAGACAAGTTTTCCATTTTCTTCGCCATGAGAAGTCACGAAACAAGGTACGTGATTCGAATTTACGTCATCATATATAAGTTTGAGCAACTACAAGATGTTTCTAAGAGGGCATAGCAATGTTGCAATACCATGGTGCTAAACATAGAAAAAGCTTTACCAAACTATTTTCTCATTCTCTTCATTCATATGCTACAGTGGGACATCCTTTCATATGGCCTTTGTATCACAGAGCTTGATTACATCATCAATGGCGACGACCCAAGAAACCGAGTGTCAGTAATTCAAGTGAACGTAAGTTTCAGTTTGATTTCTTCTGCAGACAGCGCTTCCTACATGATCAAACTTTGATTTGAAAAGTTGATGAATTTGCAGTCTGCACCAAGACGAGTCGAGATCTTTTACCTGCAAGAGAGTTTCTTCGACACAACAGGATCCTATATAGTCTATGCACCCATCGACGTCTTTGCAATGTCGGCGGTCTTTCATGGAGGAAACCCAGATAATGTAGCTATCCTGCCTTCTGGCTTTGCAGTCCTTCCAGATAAACCAAACATGAATGGAGAGGAATATGAAACTGATGGAAGCATTCTGACTGTTGCCCTCAACATTATTGACCATTCAATAACTGAGAGAATTCCTTATGAATCAATGGATTCCATGCATAAGATTATGGATGAAACTGTTGCCTCAATTAAAGAGGCTTTCACAATACAACAATTTTGACTGAGGAAATTGTAATAACTGCTGCCATTGGCCATATTTGGTATGAACGAAGTATTTTCTTTCAGAATAAAGTGTTCATGGCTACATGGTGAAGATGACCTTCAATCTAAATGTGACAAAGCCAAGAATACCTGGAAATAGGTGGCTTTACAAGCTGTTTATGTTACAATTTACAAGTCGGGATTATCCCTTTTTCTTGATCAGGACGCTACCAGAGATCGGAGAGAATAAGGAGAAACTTCAGCAATTTCTCATGTGAAAGAGTCGAATTTGATTAATCCTACAAAGCACAATACCTCAAGGTAACCTACTAGGTGAGGTGTGTTGCTCTGTAACATCAGCTCGGGGACGTCCAAGACGATAAACTTACAGGTTCACCTGCAACTTACCCTCTGCAACCTTAAAGCTCATCATCTCTTTGGAAGAATATCTGATAATGAGAAATCATAGAAAGGAGGACCTGCAAAAGAGCATTACTATATATGGCTTAGTCCACATGATATTGATATTTCTAAACTATACTTTCAAGCAGAGAGCATAAGTCTGCAACTCATTAATGTATTGGTGGTTACTTCCTCTTCTTTTTTTTCTTTTCTTGGTCCTAATTTTTCATCTTACAATTTTTATTATGGAGTTCAGCTTCCATTGTTTAAAATTTATTTTTCTAAGAAAGCCCACAAGGAGAAGGAAAAAAGGCAAGAACCAATGTGCTAACTCCCATAATCATAGAACCTACGAGTAGAAAGAGCATGAAAGGAGGCTAGAGATCGAAGACCTTCATGTTCACAGAGAATGTAAAACGGGAATGTGTGCAACCATCTTAGTTCCGCCTTGACTCCAGTCGGTTCCTGGGTTAAGTGCAGCTTGTCTAGAAGGCCCCAAAATGGACAAAGAAACTCCAGGGTCACTCAGTAGCCCTAGATAATTGTAAGCTCGAGTCCAGACCCTTGAATCTGAGGTTCGAGATCAAGCCACCAGTTCATGTAATTTAGTTCATCTATGTCAATAATGTATCCATTTTATCTTCCCTACAAATCCCCTGGCATCTAGTAAAGGGGAAAATGAAAGAACATAAAATTTTATTTTGTCCCGACAGTAACAAGACTGGAGATCCTTTCAGCCCAAGTTCTTAGAGATAATACTAAATGCTGAGAAATAGACCTTTCCCAATGAGACCTGCGCTCTCGGTAGTAATTCACGGTGGTATGTCGCAAGTTTTGCAATTGCAGTAATAACAAAACATAGAAGCCTGGACTGTGATGACTTTCTGAAGCTCTCCCCACTGGAATTATCGCTCGAGTCCTGTCTCATACCTAGAAGACTTTGGAAGAAAAGAAGAGATATGCAGCAGATGAAAAATGTGAAGTTCTGAAACAAGATGCAAAGGTAGTTGTGGTAAATCATACCTGGATAAAAGATTTTCATACAAAAGCAACTCTAAGCTCTCAAAAAGTTCACGGGCAGCATCTTTGTGAGATCTGCCACCCCCGCCATGTTCTCCAATGGCCCAACACAATTGCAATGCCAGTTCTGTCTAGAAAGAAGAACAAGGTGCAAGTAATTCAACCAACAGTTGTTTTATTTTTCTGTTTCATCGGATACAAGAGGTAAGCAACAACCTTTGCAGGGTTCTCGTAAGCTTCACCAAGCCGGTCCGTTATAGGTTTCTGCAAAGAACCAGAAGGAAAGAAATTTGAAACAGCTAAGAAATAAAAAGGTCCTTGATAATAAGGTCTCAGCATGTATGAACATCTAATACGATGCATAATGCATCATTCCTTTCATTGAGAGTAGATGACACTGTTAGGAATACCATTAGGATAGTTAGGATATTATTAAAATAGCAGGGATATATTAGTAAAGCCAAGAAACTGGTTATAAATAGAGGGAGTGAAAGGAGATGAAGGTAGGCATTTGGTAGGTTTAAGCTTGGGTGGAATACACGAGGAAGAGGGAGGTTTCAAGTAACTCGAATACCTGAAGAGTTACTATATTCATTTATCCTTTTATCTTTCAATATTATTCCGGTTATTTAGTTCCCATAAGACGCACACCAGTTAGCCTCAATAATACCTCAGTATCAAGGCCACACCCTCAGAGACAGTGAGAGAAAAAAAATTCACCATAAATCGAAAAGAAATGTCATATAACAAAAGTAGTAAATAGTGACCTCCAGAATTGTTTATATGCATCACACATTCTAAATCATGGAAAAGACAAGAAAAACAAGAAAAGTTTATGAGAAGTCACATAGTCATTGATTAACGAAAAGCATAGAGCCAATAATTTATCAGTACAAAATACCTTGAGAAGTGCAATGAAGGCTGGAGACCGCTGAAATGCAGCAAGCATAAATTCTAGGAGCCTCTTACAAACCTATAAATCACTTAAAAAGTTCAAATTCTTAACCTCACAACCCTACAATTGTTGATCCATGTTCTAGGTAACAAAAGCAGTATCTGAAAGTAATAGTGTGATATAAATTTAAGGGATGGAAATACGAAAAAAATCATGAATATTTTATTGCCGATAAACAATAGAGGGAGATAGATTGAGATAAAAAAAAAAAGAGAGAGAGAGAGAGAGAGAGAACAACGTGCTAGTTTCTTTCCTTTCTGAAGGGATGTCCTTTTCCTTTCTGAATACACAACTTTCTGTTTCTTATAAAAAAATGCGATTGGTTTCATCAGTTTTCACAAGGCTTTGATATGAACAAAATTTTCAATATGAAAAAATAACTAGTTCCATTCAAAAAATGGAACCAACTAGTCTCAAAATATTCTTTTACTAATAACCTCTTTGAACTTTCCCAACCTATTTCATAAAAACAAATCCAAGAATTTCATTAAAAATGAAATATTTATAGAAATGAGGATAAGCTTCATAGAAAAACCACGATAACAATAACAACATTATTTATCAAAACTTTCAGTTTTCCTCCAACTATTCACCCTATGTTTCGCCCTTCCCTTAAGAATCATCCTCTCTCACCAGAGTCTAAGCTTGTGACTTCTCTTCTTTTTATTCTCTTCTCATTTTCTCTATTTCTCTTTTCCCCCTTATATTTCAACCTTCCAGCCAAATGTCATGCTACTTGATTTTGGTAGAGTTTACTCTAGCTAATAAGATCATCTTGCCATCTTGGTGTCAATTCTGGTCAAAAAACTCAAAACTGACTGTGAAGTACTCCTAGGATAGTCTGCGAATAGTATTAGTATATTAGTTGGGGGCGTTATGGTAATTAGTTAGCGGTGAGTTGTTTATAAATAGAGGAAGTAGGGAGAGGAAGGGGATCTTTGGAAATAGTCTCAGTGAAGGAACTTGGTATAGTTCTTTGGGAGAGAGATAGCCCCTAACTAATACCACTCCTAAACTATCCTAGGAGCTCACACCACCTGGCTTTAAACCAATAATAAACATCATTTATTCATCTTCTGCAAATACCAACTATAGTTATATTTCAGATTTTAATTTTAAAAAATATAATATTAAAAAAAATAAAGAAGAAACAAACTCATCAAACAACCAACTAAAGAAAAAGAGTCAGAAAATGAACAATCTAGAAAACAAAGTATATTTCATATTTGAATTTAAAAACAATCTAGAAAATGAGATGAATTTTATTCGAGCTTTCTTTTGGATCATTTGGAGAGAAAGAACCCAAGAACCTTCAACGATAATTTAATCCTTATGAGAGGCTTTTTAATGCTATAGTCTTCTTAGTTATCACTTGGTGTAAATGTTCTCCTTTGTTTCATCACTATATCCCTTGAATAGAGCTTCTGTAATTTCATACCATCAATGAAATTGCTTCTTTCACGCCCAAAAAAAAAAAGAAAGAAAAAACTACATTCTTCGAGAAAGAAAATGAAGAAGAAAAAACTTATCAAACTGACCAGCTAAAGAAAAAGTGTTGAAACATGACCAATATGAAATGCAAAGTTTTTTTTTGGTTAAAAACAAGAATTTCATTGATGACATGAAATATACAAAAGGCCACAAGGACAAGTTACAAGAACGCTTTCTAAATAGCGATAAGGTCGCTTAGCTTGTAACTATTGAAAGGGGAGTAAAAACATTTACACCATTCAGAGCAAGAAATGCAAAGTTATGGTAGTAAATTGATACTTAATAAAAAAAAATGTGTCTAGTCTTAGAGCCAATAATTTACGAGGCAAAACTCAGAAAAATTATAAGATAAAGTACGCATTATATACAGTATACACACATAATAGTTATTGAACCAGGCTTTTCAAAGATGCAACACACCCATCCCAAGTTGGCAATCTAACGGCAGTCATGTGGTGTAATACCCATGCTTTCCAAAGTGAACAAATAATGCCACAACAAGAACTTAACTTAATCCACATTCGGATGCACACCTTATATGAGAAATCTTTGTCGGGAAATAATGTGGAGTTTCTTGACATAAGCAAAGGAACCAGCGCACAGATTAATGCTGAAAAAGAAGGGAGGTAAAATGTAAATATCTAAAATAACTATTAACAAAATTAAATGAAGATACAAAATGAATAAGACATTCTCAGATCTAAAGGCAATCACCCAAAGCAACATCATACAATTGTTAACCTCTTGCAGTGCAACGGAAAAGTACACATCAAGAATCCGAGGTGTCATGTTCAGTATTTGTTTCAGCCTAACAGATGGAGTATTTATTGCGGTCTGCAATACTGCAGCCATCACAGGAGAAGTCCAATGTCGTTCCTGAATGAATAGTTAATAAACTTAAAAACTTATTCCACCATCCAGTTACAATAAAAAAATTCCTTAGATATAAAGTTACAATCTAAATTTCAAATTATAGCATAAAAAATAATGGTGATATGATCTAAATACGGAAGCAAACAGAAGACTTGAAGAGTGCCACCAGGGAGATCAAAGACAAAGCAAGAACACATACCACTACAAATACACAAATTTGTAATCCTTATCATGGAAAAAAACATTCACTTGGAAATAAAATCAGAAAGAGGAAGACGTATACTGTTCAAAGTGAAACGTTTAGCTGCTTCCTCTCTGTTTCCCAAGCCCATCAGGCAGTTTTGAAGCCACAGGCACGCTCATCAAATGCATATAGTATCCAAAGACAATGATCTGACTTCAAGGATTCCCCATTGAGGCCTGAGGGTCAAATTCTTCCCCAACCATTTTATATTTGATCTTATAGTCTTATCTTTAAAATTTAAATCTCTAGCTTCTGTCGTTTTATATCTCTCGAGACAAACTTTTGGAGTTGCCTGATAGGCCATATAGGTTTTTCCTTCTCACTATTTTCTTTAATTAGCAGCATATATATTTCCATCACATACATTGGCCAAAAACACAAATAAAACAAGATGTTATGGGCTAAAAATGAACTGTGAGTGAGTTGTGCATGTGGCAGTTCACAAAACACATTGATGAGCATATTCCTTCAATAGCAACGCTAAAGTAAAAACATTAATTTAAAAACAACTGCATAAACATTTTAAAAGACGAATAGTTGTGGAGCTCATTTTAAATTACTGTATTCCCGTAGTATAGTCTTTATTGATACTATGATATTTCCAGTTAACCAGATACTAAAATTCAGAATGTAGATATAGAGAAAGAATCCCTACAGAAAGACCATCATTTTCATCCTCCAAAAGTTCTAAGAAGAGAGGATCAGCTACATCTATTCTGCTGCTGTCCTCAGATTCAGAGTCTCCCCCTGCATCCCCGATGGTTGAACCAGTGTAAGCCTCATCCATGAGTGCAAGTAGCATCTGTACCAAATATAACATGAGGATTCTAGCATACTATAAATTGGATTTTTATGTGTGAGCTTTCTGAATTCTGATATAACCTCAGGGCTTTACTCTTCTGGATTGAAGCTATGCTATTTCCAACTAGTGATCCTGAGCTCCGCTCTACCCTTTCCAATGCGACTACCAAAACTACAATAAATTACCAACATGAGTCAAAATTTGAAATTAAATAACAAAATTATATAATGTAATGCAAGTCTGCTAACAAAAAAGAGTAAAGCAAGATGAGCATGCCAATAGGAAAACATCGTACAAATTCTCCAAAAGGTCTAGTATCTATCACTTGTGAGAGAGAGAGACGTGTGAGGATCGCAAGGAATGTCAGTCCATAAAACTTGTGAATGACAGAAGAAAGTTGAGGGAGTAATGGTGAAGATAATATATATCAGCAGTAACTAATAAAAGCTAAAAATGGCGAATCTGGAACACAATGAGCCTCTATCCTTCTTTTTTATTACATAAACAAGACTATGTACAAGACTCTCATGATATGAGTTAAATGCCTTGAAAGAAGTAGAGATCAACAGAAACCTATCTATAGACACAGCCCTCATCAAATTCTTCTCAAGCAGCCATGTGAAATAATACACCTGATATCAGAACCCACAATTTTAATTTTGTCGAGGGTTGTAGGAGAACCAGAAATTTTCTGTGATCTCATTACTTAAAAGAATAATAAGGATGAAGACTCGTCAACTTCCAAAAAAAATTTGGTCAAGACACTTGAGAACTTTGATACAACCTCGTCTGAAGATATTTATATATAGCCAAGACCTCCATCTCGAGTATGCATTGCCCAGAAGAAAAAACATTAAGTTCTGGAAATACCTCTGAGTTGGGAAGAGCAGGCTCAATTTTCCTTCCTAGTTTTTCTCTATCTTTTATTCTTTTTCTTTTTCTTTTTTTTTTCTCTTTCTATCTTTTTTTTCTCTTTAAGCCTCAAAGCCGCCTTAAGACTTCTAAAACATTGCCCCCCCCCCAACAAAAAAAAAAAAAATCATAATAATAATATAAAATAAAATAAATTTTTTAAAAAGTCAGACTACCCATGCTCATGGATTTTGTGAAAATTCCCATTAATACCTATGGGACTAGAAGTATCATACGAATATGAGATTGGTTACCCCACACCCCTTCCAAGGAGATAAGGCCCTCATCTAAATCTAATAGTTGATCGTCGAATATCTTAATCATTTATTCTGTAACTAGGCATCTTCAATAAGAATTGGATTTCTATCGTACGCAACTTGTTTGTTTACAACCATTCCCACCCCCCCACCCAAAAAAAGACAACTAGTCCTGATCCACAGTGAAGTTTGTATTTGCAGAACATGTCCATCCGGGAGTAAAAATAACAAAATAACATTTAAGAAAATAGAAGTCAAACAAAAATAATTGTACATAACAACTTACTTTTCTCCATTCCACACAATCAGCTTCAGCAACAATGGAAAGAACTGCAACTATATGAATCTAGATTAGTGGTACATCTATCTCCTAGTCTAACAATGAATTCGAGTCAGTGAATGGCCAAAGAAGCCCCCGCAGTGGTGAGCACTTGTTGACAATAAGTGGCTATAAATTTGGTAGGCGCAACATTTGCCGATTTGGTAGAAGGGAGAACAAAATGTCTTGGCCGTAGAATCAGTTCGTATGTAAATATGAAATGTCTTGTCTGGTAGAAAGTGGAGAAACATTTTGTGGATATCCACATCCTCTCTGCCGATATCTAAACTTACATTAATACCCAATTTTAAGTAAATGTAAAAAATTAATTATAATGAATAAATATATGTGACAGTTGGCTTACATATTAAATTATTAATATAAAAATAAAACGCGTCCTCATCATACATCTTCTAAAATTGTGTATCAAACTTAAGAAAATAATATTTTAGTAGGAGAAATCATTTTTAATTTTAGATAAACATTAAAAAATAAAATAGATAGCTTATAATCATTATCAGTTATTGGGTTTTTTTTTTTTTTTGGTACCGTGGGGTGGGGATTCGAACTCACAACATCATTGGGGTATTTTTATTAAGACTAAGTATAACAATTACTATAATATAAAATAATAATAAGCACGCATATAATTAGTATCTATATCTATAAAATGCTCGAAGGAAAGTGGCAATTATCCAGCCATGTTATATAGAGATAAATATATCATTTACTTGGAATGTATGTGTAGCATAATTTAAAAATGAATTAAAAAAATAAGTTAATGAGGAAAGACAACAATGATACAAGTGTAAATTTGTTTCCCCTATACATTTTAAAAGCCAAATACATTTCAGTTCTTCAAAAACAAATTGAAGAAAGCTGTTCATAAAATCGGGTGACAGTTAATAAAATTTATTCCTATGAGTGAAAAATTAGAAACTAGTCAACAACTCATACCTGTGGCAGCAGTGTAGGAAAAGAAGTTAGAAATTTATTTCAATTTGCATTAAAAATTTCTAGAACTGCTTCTGCAACAATTGGATCTGCAAACTCACTGTAGTCATATTAGAATAAGATCAAAGAGTGTATTGTGATCAGCATATTAATACATTGTAAAATAGAAATTTAGGGTTTGTCCACCAAGAGAAGCTACAATACAGTACAAAGATAGTTGTAATAGCACTATGCCTTCTCATCTAGGATCTTAACTCTTTTTCTTTTTGGCATAAAACAAAAACTTTCATAAGAGATACACAGGTTTAAAGAGGATGCTACGACACAAGCAGATAAAAACTGAATCAGATTGTGAGAAAAAGGATGCAACAAAAGGCATGCCACAAGAAAAGAGTAAGCCATACAGAGACGCACTAGGGACCCCAAAAGATAATTGGAAAGAGAAATACAACGCAGGATCCCAATTATTGATGTAGTTAGTTGGGGTAGTTAATTGATGTGGTTCCTTTATTGTTAGAAGCCAAGGTAAGGTACCCACGTGCTAACTGCTCAACTGTATAAAACATGTAGACTTACTACCTTTCAGTTTTCAAGTCTCCTACAGAAGTGATTTCATAAGTCAAAAGAGTATTGACATCAACAATCCTCTCCTCCTCTTTAGTAAGTATTATTGGAGCTGCAGAAGGAATTCAAGGAAACAACTTCCTTGAAAGACATAGTATTCGTACGAAGGACTTCCTGTTTCTCATTATTTGTTTTAGGGAACTCACGTAATAGATAGAGGAAGCTTTCCAACTAATTTCTCCATACCATCCAGGATCATTAAACATAATTTTTGAAATTCAGAAACCAAATAGAGCCTTTCCTAAAAACTCCGAAACAGAAAAGGTATTTATCCCCTAAACAATTAAAAGCCAAGCAAGATATTTCATACATTAAAATAATTCTAAAAGAAACAACTTCCATGCAATTATGCAGTATTTTTGTGTAACAAACATAAGCAACTCAACTTTGCAGTTATTATGATCATACACCAAATAAGTTAACTGTCACAAGAAATTCAAATAAGAGGCTTTAAGGGTGTGTTTGGGCGTGATTTTGGCATGTTGCCATTGTCAAAATCACTTCCCTTTCTCTTTCCATTGATCATGTTTGACAAATTAAAATTTTGATTTTAGAAAATTTTAAAATCACTTTAAATTAATTTTTAAGGTATCACTTCGATGGTGATTTTGAAAAATCAATTATACTTAAATCTCTTTTTCCAAAATCCCTCCTTCTACCACCACTCCCAAATACAACCTAAGTTTTAAACAGAAAATCCAAAGAGAAGCTTGTTATAAACAATGTTAATAGAGCAATGATAGATTTTTATACCCAATACACTGGTGAACATAAATAAAATCAAGTAATTAGAGACATATTTATATGAAGCCTATGCTTACCGGCTCAAACATGAACGGAAGAATGTCTTCAGACTGGGATCAGCATCATGTAAGACCAATTCACCAAAGTCAATGAAAAATTGAAGAATGGCCTAATAAACAATTGAAAAAAAGGAAAATATAACTAACACAAGTACCACAAAGTTGCATCTGATTCTTAGAAGACACATCATAAAATAAACTCGGCACCAATAATCTTCAAGAATCAAGATATTAAATTATAGAGGATAGTAGATACTTATGATCCTACACTGTAAGAGAATATATCAACTAAAAAGAAAGTATAAAAGGCCCAAGGAAAATGTATCCTCCACTCCAATAAACTAGCAATAAAATAAAACTGAACTCAGAACTCCTCAAGTTCACCTGATGCTCTAGACTGTACACAAAGAAAGAAATGGGGGCCCAAAAAGTCTTATGTCAAAGGAATCAAAAGGAAACTAACAAATCAAAGTTTGAAATCATATAGGATATGAGAAATATATAAAACCCTTGATTTTTATTTTTTCTTATATTCGCGAGTGTCTAGGCCAGCTTACGCACACCTCAACTAATCTCACGGGGTAACCGTCTGACCCTACAACATTTGGTGCCGGAAAACACATAGGAATTACTAATTCCTAAGGTAGATGGCCATCATGGGTTTTGAACATAAAACCCTTGATTATTAGTATTGTTTTATTACTTACCAAAAGGACTAGTTAATTTGCCAATCGTACTTGGCAGCTACCTAGCACTCTCTCCAATAAAAGATAAATGAGCAACCTATGAAGTACCCAGGTTTCCCTCAGTAGCATCAGTTCCCTTCGCTTCTAGAAGCTAGTGGCCAAAAAGATCAAAAGATAATTGGAAAAAGAAAAGGGGACTATCTTTCATTGTTCATTTTTCATGCTACCTAGCATCTGAGAGACAGAACTTCAAGAATACTTAAGAAAAATCATTATTATTCAAAATTAGTAGTTAGATTATAATTGACTATTCCTCGTTGAGAGGATGGCAACCCACTAAGTAAAAATCAATTGGTGACAAAATAACCAACTAACAAACAAATTAAAACAAAAGAGTACAAGCTTATCCCTAAACCTAAGAAGCACAGACATGGACACGCGACACGGATACAACACGACACGCGACACGGCGACACGTCAATTTTAAAAAAAGTAGGACACGACACGTTGGGAACACATTAATTATTTATATGATTTTTAATTAATATTTAAATGAAAATGATTATATATATACATATATAACTCTAGCCTCAAATTTTCTCTCATAATAAAGAAGACCTTATTTTCATCTTTGATTCCCTCTTCCCACTTAATAATCTAGCCCTAGTTTTTATCTATTTCATCACAACCCACTACCTCCTCTCCTCCTCCTTTCTCAACGTTGCTGTTTTGTCTTCCTTCTTCTTTATCTTCTTCTTTGTTCGTCTATCTTCTATAAGTTTGGAGGAGTACATGACTTTTGGGGAAATTTTTATTGGTTTCTAGAGAAGAAAGAACTAAAGACCTCTAGCTTGGTCGTCGGTTGATGAAGAAGAAATAAGAAAACTAGGTAAACGTGGAAAAATATAAAATCTGGAAGTGGGAGGAGAAAGATCGGAAAAAAAGACACTCACGTGTCCCAGACGTGTCACGAGCATGTCCCAGACGTGTCACGAGCGTGTCCCAGACGTGTCGTCAACGTGTTCCCAACGTGTCAGATTTTTTAAAATTAAAAATAATTTCAGACACATGTCGGAGCGTGTCGGACACCGACACTTCTTCATTTTGAGCATGTCCGTGCTACCTAGCCCTAAACCTACTACATCAATTTCCTTCCTCTAGCTTGTCCTCAAAGTCAATGTGGTGAAGACACATGGTCGGAAACAAAGAACTTTAAAAGCTAAAATTTCACTTCTTCTTGTGAGGTATAAAAGGTCCAACTTAGAATGTTTTCTTCAACCTATCAAAACACCAATCACCAATACAGCAACCAATCAAACCACCAAATAACTATACATTCATGAATGATCTTGGGGCCTATGGATTATGCAATCTCTCACTTGAAAAACATAAAATTCAAGCTGAAGATTTCCACCCAGTTTCACCAATTACTAAATTTGTCTTTAATTTAACTAAACAATATTAAGTTAGTGAAGCCTATTGAAAAGATAATCATTTGACTCCCTCTCAGAAACGCCTGCAAAGCATTCCTTCTCCCTCTATGGCCTTTTGCTCGGTATGTGCGACCTCCTTCATCAAAATAACCAACAAAACCAAGAAGAATTCTTCTTCATTCCTAGTCAACCAAGCATAACATGGTTCTTGGCACAAAAGAATGCTCATAGGCTCTTGGCTCAAAATAACGCTCGATTGTGACATTCTACTGGATTGGAGTCCCTTTCTTTAGAGGACTTCCTCTCTCATGGCTGTTTTTTGTAGGCCCTCTTTTGTACTTCTTGTATCTCTTTTCATTTTTCTCAATGAATGTGTCGTTTCTCATTGGAAAAAAACACTCGATTGTGAACGTTACCTCATTGCTCTCACCTCTCGGAAGCTTTTGAATACTTCTAAGCTTGTTCTCAAACTTGAGACAACACAGAATCGCATTAATTCTCTTCGAACAAATGGGTTGCATAGCAATCAAAAATAAAGAACAGTTACAAAAGGAAGGGGAAACAGTTTACAGTCACCTATCAGGTCTGGATTTTAGTTTTTTGGGGTCAATATCAATACAGTTGATACCCATAACCAATTACAGATATTCTATAACCCAATGGGCATTTGCAAGGTCGTGTTAACTTTATCTGATTGGTTCTGTTTTACATTTTTGGTGCTTGTTCCCCAAAACCAGATAACAGCTTAAAGAACCAATACACGTAAAACTTAATACTAGCCTTACATTCGAATATATGAGTTCCTCTCTCACTAGCCACCCTGATAGTATAGCCATGATAAAAGACACTTCCATATATCGTGGGATAAACAAATAAAACAGTAGCCACGTGGATAACAAGTAAAATTACTGAGAAAAACGAAAGCACACCAATAAGAGGAGGCCATTAGAAGTTCTAGATTGAGACAGGGACGATACCGAACGCTGAAAAATCTTGTTAAAGTGAGGATACACCCGAGCCACCAAATCCTCAGAATTCTCAGCTTTGCACAATTCATATAGCCTTTTAACCTGATAAATGTTTAATAACATTGCCATCAAAATCAAGGGAGATTAGAAAAATATATACAAATACGCGTATATGGTATGGTTCGAAAGAGATTTTGCAGAAACCCAATAAAGCTCGGCTCTCATTAATTAAGAACGGCGTTCTGGGTCATGGTAAAACAGCATATTACAGAGATTTAAACATTATCCTCCATGTTTTTCCGATAAACAAAACAGAAAGCAAGGAGGAAGCTCACTGATTGGAGAATATTAGGATCGGAAGCGGGATCGTTTGCGACATTCGAGTCTCTGGCGCTGTTGGATAAATTTCTGAGATGAAAATCCCAATCCCGGTCTCGATCCACCATTTTTCCTGAATCAATTTCCGATAGATGTCAGAAGTGGAATTTGGATGCTGCTTGGGACATTTGTTATGCTATTCTTTCGTTATACTTTCAGATTTTTTTTTTCCTTTTTTTAAAATTATTTTTAAGAGAGTGCATAAATGACAAAATCAAAAATTAAAAAAATATATATATATCAAAAAATAAAAATATATATAATGTTCAGTACAATGACAAAATACAAATATTTGTTCTTCCAATATAGTATATCAAGTTTAATTACATACTGTCAAACCGAACATAATTTGGTTAAGGCATCTATCTCTGACTAATACGATAATACATAATATTTTAAACACATGTAATATTTTGTTGTCATCAAATGTAATTTCCTTTTTAAATTATTATATGATGTTTTTTAAGGGATACAAAATCTATTTCAATGAAATATTTTTTTAGTTTGAAAGAAGGTGCGATGACTTTATTCAATAGAGTTATTTTTTTTAATACAATTAGAAATTAGAACTTTAAACCTTTTAGGGGTAAATAAAATCTTTAGTTACACTCTTTCAAGAAAAATAATTTTTATTCAGTGTAACACTGACTTACAATGTTAAAATATATTTAAAGCTATATATATATATATATATTATGAGAATGATTTTAAATATGTGTCAATTATTACTGATTTAAATTAATCTAAATTTATATTTGCTAAATTAGTTGGTTTTTACCCATACAACTTTAAAAAAAATATATGATTTTCTTCTTCTTCTTTTTTTAGTACTCAAAAATATGAATTGATGTATGGTAGTCTAAAAAGCTAATAACGACAAGACTAAAACCAATTTGGTTTATTTGCCGTATATTTTTAAAACATACCTGAAATTAAAAATTAAAAGACTAATAATAATAATAATAATAATAATAATAATAATAATAATGCAAATTGTGTGCTCGAGATAATCTTTTATAAATGTCAATTTTTGTTTAAATGCTTAGACATACTTGAAGGTCGTATTTTTCCCTAATTACCTGTAAATAATATACAAATAAATTGATAGTATATAAATAAATATTTGTTATGATAATTTTTTTTTAATGCTATTATATCAAAATTGAAACAAAGGACTACTGTTAGCCCTTTTTTAAGGTTGGTGTTAGTGGATTGATAATTCATTATTGTCAATTAAAATAAAGTATTTAACCTATAATTAATCTATTTAATTCCAAAACTTTAGTTCAATTCAAGGACAAAATTGGGATATCAAATTTTTTTGTAATGGCAGTAATCATAGTTACATAAAAGTACTAACTTTAAATCATTCAACTTTTGATTTATCTTATCTCAATCTTTCACCTTTCAAGAAATAATAATTTCGATATTGGTTTTTGCATTATCCCATTCTCATCTACATTTTTTTAATAATACTACTTTAACTTCATCCTTATTTTATTTTTAATACAAATTTTAGTTTTTTAATTTTTTTTTTCTAGTATACATGTAAATCGAACTCATAATTTTTGTGCATTAACCAGTTAAGTTATGTTCAGATTGACTTTCCATCGAGACATATTTTAAATTTAATATTTACCTCAAACCACATAAATATATATGTTTAAAATTACTTATCTATTTATTTATTAGACAATTGATGTTAGTCCATTCAAATGTAGTTAGTAGGTATAATATCTATATCCTTCTTAATCTAAAAAGTTGATCTCACACCTCAGGTAGGTTAACTAAGAAAAATAATTAATTTAATAATTTTTTTTAGTTCAACGACAATAAATTAATAAAGTCAACAAAAATTAGTTACTATAAAAAATTATAATGACCCTAGCTCTAGGGATATTTTAAAACCTAAACGGTTAAAATTAAAATAAATATAGAAAACAGTGAAATTTAAGGGAAAAAAGTATTAAATTATAAAATTGGTCCTGTGATTTGAGTTAAATTATAATTTAGTCTAAATAATTTAAAATATTTTCATTGCCTACCTATAATTTAAAATGTTTTCATTTCCTGAAAAAGTCTCTTAATCACAATATATTTTACTCCATTTTAAATCATCGAAATATGTGCTTTAACCTATTTAGGTTGGCAAAACTCCAATACAATTCACCAAGACAATCAACTAAATCGAGAACATCAATACATTGTCATATAAATAAAACAATATATCATATATAAAATACGACAACGATGAGAATGATCTTAGATATTTAACCAACCACTAAAATCAAATTAAGTATAGTTCAACTGATTAAAAGGTATATCTTGACCAAAGAATAGTATATTCCAATTCCGACCCTCCAGGGCAGTGTGGCAAAAGCACAGCATGGGAAATCCCTGAGTTTTCATGCCATTTCCTATTCCTACTGAAAGAAAGAATGGATTGGCAAACTTTTCCATAGGAAAACTGAAGAAGCAGCACCACCATTTTTTGTGAAAACGAAACCAAAAATCACATGCCACCGCTAGCCAGCTTCTCCTTGATTCCCAGTTCAAACCCATTATAAATTCCCTCAAATTAACCTAATTCTCTGCTCCCCACTGACCCCATCAGACGTAAACAAGAAAATTTTTGGTGGGTTTCATAAATAATATTCAACCCCAGTTTCCAAAGCCTCCCTCTCTCTCTCTAAAATCCACCGTTCTTGAGTTTTTCGCACGCAGCCTTAAGATTGTCGCCATCCCATTTGATCCCTTTATAATATTCCATTTCAAAAATAGTTTTTTTCTCTGTTTCTGTTCATGGGTCGGTCTGTTTGATCGCTTTTTTTAAAAGGGTTTTTGTTGGGTTCAAAAGTCGTAGCCTTCTTGTCCCTTTGGAGTCGTGAAAGCCAGTTCGTTTCACGGCTCTTGAGTTTTGTGATCTGTTTTTTAAGATTTTTTCTTTGCTTTGCTGATCTGATTGCTCGAACCCAGAAGGTCGATCGTTGATTTGTGGTGTTTTTTTCGTTGGAAGTTTGTGAAACCCAGTTGGATTTTTGCTTATAAACAAGTGAATTTTTCGACCATGATCTGCGCTGTGAAACAATCTCCTAGGGCTGTTAATTGCTCTGATGGGTTCATTCGGAGAAAAATCTCGGTCCCCTCTCAGCGATCCTCGTTTCTTCCTCCTCTACCGGTGCAAAAACCTGCTCGAAATTCCGCTGTTTCCGTTCAGAAGGCTTTACACGTTTCTTCGCTTGAGAATTTTGGATCACTGGGAGTTCGTAAAGCTAATTTGATCAAATGCGAAGCTTACGAGGCCGAGCGATCGCAGCCGATCGAATCGAGCATTGAGTTGCCGCAGAGTCAGGTCCCTTCCGAGGCCGCGAAGAAGGTGAAAATAGGATCGTATTTCGCTCTCTGGTGGGCTTTGAACGTCGTCTTCAATATCTACAACAAGAAAGTTCTGAACGCGTATCCATATCCATGGCTGACCTCGACCCTGTCGCTTGCCGCTGGATCTCTGATCATGTTGATCTCGTGGATGACGAAAATTGCTGAGGCGCCCAAAACCGATTTCGATTTTTGGAAGTCTTTGTTTCCTGTAAGTTGTCCTAGCATGATTTGTTTGGTTGATGGGAAACGTTTGACAAAGAAGACAAAAGAGATAGAAGTTTCTTATTTGTTACGTTGTGGTTTTTAATGGGTTGATTTTTCAGCCACTGAAAAACACTTCCCGGCCGAGGATAAAGCTTAGGATAGGGAAAGCAAACCGAATTAAGAAATTACAAAAGAAAATTATATATATAGAGTGTAGTTGAAAATATTACGTTACACTCAAAATCTTAATCTGCATTTTTTTAATTTCTATTTTCGTTCTAATAGATTGAGTGGATAGACTAGAGATTCTCTGAGTTTTAGTATTTGCGAATTATATACTTTTTTAGAATCAGTTTCTTTGTTGTAGATAATTTTAATGTTTGTATCTGCTGATGTTGATGTTGTTGTTTGTTTTAAGGTTGCTGTTGCCCATACAATTGGACATGTTGCTGCAACTGTGAGCATGTCAAAGGTTGCAGTTTCATTCACTCACATCATCAAGAGTGGCGAGCCTGCTTTTAGCGTATTGGTTTCAAGGTTCTTGTTGGGCGAGACCTTCCCGCTTCCTGTCTACTTGTCGCTTCTCCCAATTATCGGCGGGTGCGCTCTCGCTGCTGTCACCGAGCTCAACTTTAACATGATTGGTATAGCTAAATTTGGCCTCTCCTTATAAAAAATTATAGTTGTGAGAAATTTTAGGAGTTTTAGTTTCTTTTCAAGTTTATTTATGCATGACCTTAACCACACTAGCGCAAAAAAGTTCCCATCATACAGATATAATAGTTTCAAATGTTTAATTGCTTGGTTTGCATTCTTTTAGTTAAGTCTGCTTTATCTCTCAAATCTCACAACTTCAAGTTGATATGTTACTGCAATCTATTTTAAAATTTGTTTGTTGCTGACATTGATTTGTCTTACTGAAGAATGTTGTTCTCTCCTATGGTTTTTATTCCTTCAGGTTTCATGGGGGCCATGATATCGAACTTGGCATTTGTATTCCGTAACATATTCTCGAAGAGAGGCATGAAGGGAAAATCTGTTAGCGGGATGAACTACTATGCATGTTTATCGATTTTGTCTTTGTTAATCCTGACGCCATTTGCATTTGCTGTGGAGGGACCACAGTTATGGGCTGCTGGGTGGCAAACGGCAGTATCTCAAATTGGACCTCATTTTGTTTGGTAATTAGATTATCTCATAGCATTCACATCGTATGAGAAGTTTTGAACAAATGATTGATCTAATTTATTTATATTCTCTCCATGTCTGATAGCCCACATGATAATTGTTCTGTTTAATTAAATCAATATATTACATGATATTATTTTGAGCATTGTACTTTATTAAGGGAAAACCATGCTGATTAGTCTTGGAGTGTATTGCATATGGGATATACTAACTTGTTATGCAACTGAGATAGAAGGTATCACCTCGACCTCGGTCAATTTCATGCTAGGGGATGTCCTTAACAGTTGTTCAAACAACAATTTGTCAAAATGATCATTTGAATCCTAACTATATATAACCAGAGACCACCAGTAGTTTCAGTAGCTAAGAAATGAACCCTATGCCAAATCTCATAATAAGTTTAGCAAATTTTGACTCCTTATGAAGTAATAAACATGGATTTTTCTAGAATAAGTTCGAAAAGGATATAAGAGTTTCTTATTATGCAACTTTAATTTAGTAAGTTTCATGGTGTTTGTCATTTCATGAACTTGTAGCTCTCTAATGGAAACCATCAGTTTGTATTATGTTCTGTTTACTGAAATTTGAAATTATATGAATAATAGGTGGGTTGCAGCACAAAGTATATTCTACCATCTCTATAACCAGGTGTCTTACATGTCCTTGGATGAGATTTCTCCCTTGACGTTTAGCATCGGAAACACCATGAAACGTATATCGGTCATAGTTTCTTCCATCATCATCTTCCGCACACCTGTGCAGCCTGTCAACGCTCTTGGAGCTGCCATTGCAGTTCTCGGAACCTTTATATATTCGCAGGTGATGATTCCTTGTCTCTCCTTGATTATTCTTCCTAGTTTCTTCGGTAAATCTATTTGAAGACAATCTATTGGTCCAAATTTATTGTCTCTTAAGGATAAGATAAGATTTGTGTTTGCATTTGTCCACACCTCCCCCCCACAAAAAAATATATTATATATAATAATGATAATAAAGAAAAGGGGTAAAAAAATAAAGAAAGACTGCCATATCTCTGATATGTACATCTGCTTGTCACAAGATAAGGAACTTGTCCTGTTCAAATGGGGGTGGAGGTTTGAATCTCCAACTTTTTGGTCAACGATATATGCTTTTGGCTAAAAAAACTCGTTATTTGTTCACACTTATTCTTGAATTCTGACTCGGAATGAAAAATGTTGAAGAAGGATATTTTATTTATCTTTTACAGGTTGCAACAAGATTGAACATGTATCTGTCCACATATTTTTTCTTCCCTCCTTGAAAAGAGAGTTTATATTAGCTTCTTTAATCAATTCTTTACATCAGACTGAATCCATCAAATTGAGAAATATGCTTATACTTGGTTCCTCTCTTGAATGAGAATGAGAGAGAGACTATCTGAATCAATAGCAATTAGTTTGACCAAATCCTTCTCTCTGTTTGCAGGCAAAGCAATGAAATGAGGAGAGAAAAGCAACGAACTACGAACCACGTACTTAGGTCTATGATAATGTAACATTAATGTATCGGCGAGGGTGGTGTGTCCCATATTACTCTCGAGGCAAGGAAAAAACAAAAAAACGAAGGCGAAGAAAGAGCCAAAGAGGCGGTTTCGGTACATCTAAGACTGAACATTTTTATTGTAATGAAAACAGGAGGAAGCTGTCTTGTTGTAGATAGAATAAATAATGTTTAGGTTGATAAGTTTTCTACATAGGTGGGGTAAGTCAAGTTTTTTTTTTTTTTTAATTTAAAAAGTTATTAAGCATTTTGGAGGTTCTTTGTTTTAGAAGATGAGATGAGGGGAAGAGAATGGAAAGAGGGAAATGATTTGAATAGGGAATAATGACAGGAGAACATCTTGTCTTTGTCTGGGTTGCCTATTTGATTATGAATCATAAATTACAATGTGGACCTCTCTGCTTTTGCCTTAAAGTTTCACATGGTGAGAAAGTTGAGGTGGTTGGCTCTTGTTCATGGCATCATCTTCTTTGGTTATTCCCCTCCAACTTGGCCATAGGCTGCTCCTTGATATTTCCTTTTCCCGCGAACCCGCCCGAAACAGGTCGGGTCCCATCCCTGTCACCTAAGTGGGGACGGAAAATATGTTCTCCATCCTTGCCTTGTTTACTTTTCCTATCTATTTAAAAAACTCTAACAAGGCTCTTAATTATGTTCAGCCACCAACCCCGTCGCAATTTCCTCTCTTGGCTCCTATCTTGACACTTACTTCTCTTACTCAACCTTCGGCTTCTTAAGAAATTTAACAAATTTTCTTTTTGGACAGAGATTCTTCCTGAGAATTTAACCATTCAAATGAATATAAGAGAGTTAACTTTTAAATTAAAATTTCTTAAAAAAATAAATAAACTGAGAATAATTCTCTATAGAACTCGTAACTTGCGGATCTCCGTCCCCACCTCGATAAGACTCCTACCCACTTCTCGTGTCTTCTCCTTCGCCTACTCTCAACTCTCTCTCTCTCTCTCTCTCTCTCTGTGATTGTGTCTGCTCACACGTGTGAGGGTGGATGCTATATATATATATATATATATGTAAGCAAGCATATTTGAAAAGATATGTGGTGGAATGGGGAATTGCCCTTCTATGTATGACTTTTAAGTTAAAATGAAAATTGACCAAACAGTCCAATGTAGGACCACTTTGGTTCTACCAATTCAGATTGAGTGGCCCAAATCTGAATTCTCAATATACCTAACATCAAAGATTAAGAGTCACAAGTTGAGTTAAAGTTTGTATAATTGGAATTAAGAAACCAAGTCTTATTTTTTTTATTAATATGAGTTTGTTTTGTCAAACTCGATTTATTAAACTCACTTTTTATTTTACTAATCACATAGATTACACAAATTCATGTGCCTATAACTTTCTCTATAAAAACCTGTGAGCTTAAATATCCAATAACAAGAAGATCCAGAAATGGTCAAAATCTATCTTCATAAGGCTTCTCAGACCATTCCTGCCAGAATATATTTCAAAACCCAGACTTGACTTGGATAAATACAACACGATAGTTTATCTTTAAAAAAGAGAAAAAAAAAAGAAAAAAAAAACAGGGGACTTCGGTTTCGTTTGCAATCTTCATTGTCCTTCAAGCTCAGATTGGATCTCATTGAAAAACAACTCAATTCAGACGAGGCTTCCAAGTGAGAAGGGAGAATGAGCTTTAGTTTTGCTGATATTGGCAGTAGTGAGCGATATCAAACTTGCAAATACTTGATCGCTGTGTGAACGTCCTTATCCCCTCTGCCACTGCAGTTAAGCACGACCTTCGTCCCGTCTGGGAGGGTCGGGCATAGCTTCTCGAGATAAGCCAAAGCATGAGATGTCTCCAGAGCTGGGATTATGCCCTCTAATCGTGACAACCTCTTGAAAGCTGCAGTCAAGCGACAAGCCAGATTATGAATTTAGCCATGAGAAAAATAAGCAACTAAAAATGGTGGAAAACTCGGCAAGCACCGATATATTGGCACAAATGCCATTGTCCCACTAGTTACTAGACTACTAGTTGAATGACTTTGACTGAAGTCCAGTTCCAATTGGATTTACAATTTTCCAAGACAGTTCGTGTTGATTTAAAATGACACTTCCAATTAATCAAGTTGAGACAAATGCAAAGAACAGAAACCTTCCCAAGACCAACCCCATTATCAAGATCAAGACCTATCTGTTACCACATAGGTCCTATGCCAGAAAAATATGTATTTGACTATTTGGAACTTCATGAAAGAACAGATCATTTCTCCTAATGAACCCAAAAAACCTGAAGAAAGCCAAGATATTCAGTCATAGATGTGTATTTGCTGGTCCAAGGTTTACAGAATTGGAAAGGATTGAAAAGAATGCAGAGCGGTTTCCACCTAAAACGTGGATGAGAATAGAAAGAAAGAAAACTGTTGAACAGAGCAGAGGAAACTGACTGTAGCAGATAAGTTTCAAAACATTACCCCGAAAGATATTGTATCATTTTCAAAATAGGGATGAACTATCTAACAAAAAATATGAAGAAAAGAACATAATGCAATCCAGTACCTTCCAGTGCTTCATCATCAGTGACACTGTAATACTCAGCTCGGCCTAGATCTTTCAAATAGCTATGCTCTGGTCCAACCCCAGGGTAATCCAAACTACAGACCATAAAGAAGAAAATATGCATAAGAGTTAGAAAGAATAAATATTTGAACAACGGGCTAAAAAGAGAACAAAGTATATCCCCTACCCAGCACTGATCGAATGAGGTTCAATTATTTGGCCATCATCATCCTGTAATAAATAACTCATTGCTCCATGTAGAACTCCAATTTCCCCTTTGGTTAGGGTTGCTGCATGCTTACCACTATCCAAGCCAAAACCTGCAGCCTCCACACCAACCAACCTAACATCTTTGTCACCAACGAACTCATGGAATAGTCCCATAGCATTTGAACCTCCACCAACACATGCTACTAGAACATCTGGCTTCCCTCCCCACTTCTCCAAGGCCTGTTTTCTAGTTTCTTTACCAATCACAGCATGAAAATCTCTTACCATCATGGGATATGGATGGGGCCCAGCAACAGATCCTAAGATGTAATGGGTAGTCTCAACATTAGTCACCCAGTCCCTTATAGCTTCTGAAGTAGCATCCTTCAGTGTGGCAGTACCAGAATGAACTGGCTTAACCTGCAAAGCAAGTGAAATTTATAATTTGATTATTCATCATTAGCTGTAAATAGCCAAGGATTACTGATCAAACAAGAAAAGAGAAATCATTTGAACCCTATGAGGCAGGTACTACATGTATCAACGGAAACACCTCAGATGAGTTCCAAGTCCAACTATGGATCAAGTGTTAGGATAAACCTTTTTATTGCCAGATGCTGATTGTTGAAAAGTCTCGGAAAAAATATAAATGCTGACACCATACTGCAAAACTATCTTTACCAACAATCATGGGAAGATTAGCAACAAACTGCATACAAGCCATACAGCTTCCTTGACTAAATTAGTGGCACTTCAAATCATATTCATAATTTCATATCTAAGGATGGGTTCAATCAATAACTTCAGGGTGTGATAACTAGCAGTGAAAAAGGAAAAAAAAAACTAAACAGGATGTTGGACTATTTGCAGTGATGCATCATATAACATGGTAAAAAAGACAATCAGCCAGGGGAATAAAAAGGAATTCTTCACACTCCTGCTGTATTGAGGACCCTAATTCTCTAACATAACAAGATATCCACAGATTGGAAGGTGTGACACTGATCGTGATCCTCCAACTCAAATAATATAGCTGCAAATTAACGATGAGTTGGGACAAATAAACAAAACCATAATGGACAAACCTCAGCCCCAAGAAGCCGCATTCTGAACACATTGAGAGCTTGTCTTTCCATATCTTGTGCGCCCATGTAGATGATACATTCTAGTCCAAACCTAGCACAAACAGTTGCAGTTGCAACTCCATGCTGACCTGCGCCTGTTTCAGCTATGATCCGTTTCTTTCCCAAACGCTTGGCAAGCAAGGCTTGGGCAACAGCATTATTAATTTTGTGAGCCCCTGTGTGGTTAAGATCTTCTCTCTTCAGGAAAATGTGAGGCCCCTCACCATTGGGACGCCTATAGTGCTCAGTCAGCCTCTCTGCAAAGTATAGAGGGCTCTCTCTCCCCACGTAGTCTCTCAAAATCCCATCTAGCTCTTTCTGAAGATTAAAAGCCAGTTTCAAAGAAAGGGTGAAAAAATAACAAATACCGCTGTGCTTCAAATCATATTAAAAATCATTTCTAAAACGATTATATCAAGTGGAAGAATAATTGAACGAGTTACGTTACAAAAAATTTATCCTTCAAGTTCACTAATGAGTTAAAAATGAATCAATTCAACTGTTAATCTTCGTGCACATTGTTATTTCTTCCCTTTTGCAAAAATCCACATTGTTCCTAAGAACCACACTACATCGAAACAATCTTTCACAAGAATTGTTTATTAATCTTTTCAAGAAACATCGAACTCATTTTCATGTAGTCAACTAAAGTCAAATAAGCATTCACTGAGATTCTAATTCAGCAAGTGAAACCAAAACAAAGAAAATCTTCACAAAATTAAGCTCACTACATCACCAAACAAGACAAAGAACCCAAAACGAAAATGGCACAGCTGTAGATAAAAGAAGAAACTGGTCAAAAACCTGAAATTCCTGGTCCCCAGCAAGCGAATGGAAAGCAGCCTCGAGCTGGGTGAGGGCATGCATAAGGGTTTCGGGGACATACTTCCCCCCAAATCGGCCGAATCGCCCGAACGAATCGGGTCTCTGGGTCTGGGTCTTGTCCTCCATTGCCAGAGACGGCTGCGTGGTCAAAGTGCAGGAGACGCCGCACCGCCGGGCGGCCGGAGATGGATACGACGCCGCTCGCCGGAAACGGAGCGGCAAACGCGAGAAAGAAGAAGAAATTTCGGAGTTGGAATGAGAAGACGACGGCGAAACCGTGGGGATTTTGCAGTTCAACGCTGTGAAGGCAACCATTTCTAGAGAGAGAAAGAGGAGAGAGAGAAAAAAATTTCTTTTTCTTTTAATTTTATTTTTCTTGTGGTTTTTTTTGGGAGTCCATATTATGGATTTATAGGTGCCGCTCGCTGTTTCGAACTTTCGAGTTTCGGTACTAATTTTCTGTTTTTTAAAAAATTTTCAGTTTAATATTTTACAATTTTTAGTTAAAAGTTTTTGCTAGTCAGTCCCTCGTATTACCTTCTTTTTATTTTAGTCCTTAAATTTTTAGGTATTTTTGGTCAATTTTAGCCTTTTAGTTAAAAAAGGGTAGAGTAGTAAAGAAATCAAACCTTCAACCTTAAATGAATATATTAGGCGTCTTATCCCTTATGTTCGTATATATAATATATATATATATATTTTTAAATATTGTTTTGGTTCAATTTGGTGTTTATATTTTCAAAATATCTATTTTAGTCCTTGTATTTTCAACTTTTATTTATTTAGTCCATATACTTTAAAAACGTTCACTATGGTCTTTGCATTTTAAAAAGTGGTCATCTTGATCCCTTCATTTTCGTTTTATCTAATTTCATTGGATCATAATTTTAGCATTATTTTTATATACTTTAGAATTGTCAATTATGGTTTTCACTCTTATTGTGTATAAAATTTTTGTTAAAAGTCCTACAAATAAAAAGATCAAATTGGTCACTATTAAAAAATTATAGGTACTAAAATGAACATTTTGAAGAGCTTCCTCCAACTCGGACGCTGGTCGAGCCTGTTGGATCTTCCTATCCCGTAGCGGTTGTCAACGAGAGGGCTTCTGTCTAGCTTACGTTCGAGTTCCTGGGTGGTCGTAGAGAAGGAAGATGGGTAACATCAGGCTAAGAGAGGGCTATCAAAAGACCTAACATGCTGTTTGCTAGATAAGAATCCCATAGAGACGGCTAATCGGGCGTAGATCTGAACGAGAAGGCTGATGCGTTATAGGTACTAAAATGAACATTTTGAAAATACACATAGTTATGTGAATAAAAGTCTAAACTACAAAGACCAAAATTAACGTTTTAAAAATACATGGACTAAAAGGAATCAAAGTCAAAATTATAGGTACCAAAATGAACTTTTTTTAGTTCAACAATTGTGGAGGCGATGAATCAAACTATTGACCTTGCCAAAACGAGCATAACTCAGCGGTAATCGATATATATCTCTAACCAAGAGATTGAGAATTCAATCTCCTACCCTCACAAGTTATACTAAAAAAAATCAAATCATTAACCTTTAAATAGCAATGAGTATCGTATTTATTAAGCTATACTTAGATCAACACATTAATAACTTCTCTTAAAGTTTGATCTACACGTGACTTTTATTTGTAGAGTTATAATATTATGACAACTTAAATTTCGTTTAACCCGTTCGATACACGTGACTTAAAACATAAATTCATATCGCATTCACACTGAGGATATTAAGTACAATACACAAATTTATGAACAAAACAAAATTTTATATAAAGTTCAATAATTAACAATTAACATGCATTTTTATGATATGAGACTATTCTTTTAGATTACCATACTTGTAATGATCAAACCTTGCACCATAATTTTAAGCTTCTAGTTTGTCAAATTGTATTGAAAGAAATTACTTATTTAGGATGGGAGGAGAAATCTAAAAAGAAATTTGCAAAAGATGAGGGGGCTAAAAGCAAAATAAGTCAAAATCCAGACACTGCAATAAAAATATATAAAACAATGGCCTAAAAAGGTATGTAATAAAAAACTACAGTTTTTTTGTTTTTTCTTGGATTTCAGTTTCCTTTTATTATGTGCCCATCTCTAGCTGTTATTTTCGTCCTTCTATGTACAAAACAACGACGTCGTATTAAATTCTAGACCACTCCGCGAGCGAAGAGTGCCACGTCACCAATATAAGCATAGTTAACAATATTGACATCTACTTTTTTCTGGTCGAAGGTTCAAATTCTCGTACCTTCAATTTACCGTAAAAAGAATAAATAAAAAAAAGACCAGTTTTACTATTGTATTTAGTTTGGTAGGTGAGTTTGTTTGAATAAACTGATCATAATTAATACCTTTCCAAATTTAAAAATTCGTTCACGAACCCATCTAATAAGTCGCATAAAATTCAACTAACAAAACATTTTAAATTAAGTTATAAAAATATCATAACTTGGCTGTGAGAATGTTAAAAATCCAAGAATGTAGAAACTTATCCGGCCTAAAAAGTAAAAAAGAAGGAAAAAAAAAGTATCTAGCAAGATCAAAATAATCAATACGTACAAAATTAGTCTTGTTTGACTTTAAACGTGCCCAAATTTTTTTAGAAAAATATAGTCGAGGAGTTAGGAGCCCCACTCCTCGTACTTTGCAGATACCCGCCCCAATAATGTCTAGTAGACAACTATAGTTTTTTCTTCTCTTCCTCACTTCTTACCATCGAAACCGTCTTAGTGGGTAACATGTTCAACAAATTTTATTTCAATTTAATGTTTTATTTGACAAATTTAAAACTTTAAGGCCTAAACATAGAGGGAAAAAATGAACTCAATTTCTTGATCTTGTTATCTTTAAAAAGGGAGTAATAGAGTAGGGCACTCTTTTGTCATTCATGTTCATATTTTTCCTCACATGGCTAATTTCAATTGCCAACGTGCCAAAAACATTTAGAGGATAATAATAGCCTAAATTGGGACATTTAATTTAATGATATTTACCTCTTTTAATCTAAAAAAGCACATGCTAAGAAGTTGGACGAGCCAAATTACGTGCCAAACTTCATTAGTGCATAGAGATGTATTTCGTAAGTCTAAGTTTATGTAATTTGTATCTGATTTATATATGTGCGATTTAAAAAATGTAATCTATAGTCAAAGAAGTGAGTTCGAGAGGCTTGAAGTAGTAAAGCTAATGAACTTAGCAAATTTGGTAGGCTGAGAAAAACGATCCCACATATAAATGTGAATGTAGACTTCTAAATTATAAGTTATTAGTTAGTGATGTAAATGTAGTATTATTTGGACCAAACCTTCTAAAAGGCATTCTTTTAATTTAATTGTCCTGCTTAGGCTACATGTTCTGTTTACATGCTATTAAGTCGGTACACAAGATCTTATGTTAGGACTTGTCTCGCACTTAGTCACTCGTGGAATTCGAATAGGAGGCAACAAGTCTTTTTCTTAAAAAACTCGTACTTGATATTATTAGAAATACCCAGACAATATCATATTTGTAAAGTAAAAACATAAACGGACTCCTATCAATGTGGAAAATATACCGTACTGAGTATATAGAAATCTTTTAGGTTATATTCAATTTGATCTTTAATCTTTTAGGGTTCGTTTGGTAACGTTCATGTTTCTTGTTTCTCATTTTTGTAGAAACGTTCTAAAAATTATATAAAAGTTTTGGAAACAACAAAAATAAATCTTTTGTTTCTTGTTCCCATTTTTAATTTGTTCCAAAACATAAATAAAGATATAGTTTTATCATTCTTAAATTGTTCTTCGACCCTTTAAATCTTCAATTCTACTCCTAATGTATAAATAAAATCTCAATTAGGTCATCCTATAAATTATTAAAATTTATTAATAAAAAAAGTCGATGCATCACTCAATTATTCTTCTATCAAATATTTGGACACGTAACTATCTTACTTGAATGCTGATACATAAAATATCACTCACCTGCCATCAATAAAATCCATCCTGCTCATCAACAAAATTAATTTCTTCCTATATAGTCGCTCACTTGTCCAATACATTAAGAAACAATAATTTAACAATACATGGCTTTTCCATTTAACAAATTTTAATACTTTTTTTACGGTAATACTTAATTGATAATTTTTAATACATTAAAAGTAGAAATTAAAAATGCTAAGGAACAAAGAAAAGCCAAAAAAAAAAAAAAAAGTACAAACAATTTGACATATTTAGCATCTAAATCAAAAGTCCTCTGAATGGGACCCACATGATCAAGGACGACCATAAATTTTGTGGGACCCTTCAGCAGTTTATGAGCTGCCTACGTGGCAGAATTTTGACCATGAGAAATAAAATAAAGTAGACGTATAATTATAAGATGAAAAAAATCCACGTACTATTCTCTCCATTTTAGTAAATTATACTCTCTTCACCAAAACGAGTATAGGTTATCGGTAATTGGTATATATCTCAGATTAAGAGGTTGTGAATTTTATTCATCAACCCTACACGTTGTACTAAAAAAAATTATACTCTTTTCCTCTTAAAATATACTCTCTTTCTTATTATTTTTTTACGTTCTATCTTCCTTTTTTTCTTTCATTTTTCCGTCTTCTATTATTTTTATTTAAATATTTTTACAATAAACTTCACATTTCCCTCTACATCACAATTCAATTCATTAGTAGATTTTTCTCTCTCTTAAACTAAATTTGTTCGTTCTTTTAGTTTAGAGAATATTTATAGTTCAGAATTCGTTATTGATATTTTATTTTTATTTAGAAATTTATTTTAAAATAATTAAAAATTATTTTTTTATTATAATTTGATTTTATTCGTTAACCATTTTGATATGTTATTTTTATTGTTAACTTGTTTGGTTCTATTTAATCAATATTATAATTAAATCTTATTTGTTACCCATTTATATATTCTTTTTTATTTGTAACTTAAACTTAAATAATGAAAATATTTTTTGTTTAATTTAAAATATTACAATTAAATTTTATTTGTTATCTATATACATTAAGAAATGGTAAACATTATTATATAAAACAAAAAATTAAATATTAAATATTTAACTGAACTATAAATTTTTTTTGAAGGGAGAAAAATATCCAAAAAAAATTCAAATAAAAATGTAGGATCTACTTTATTTTATTAAAAGTATAAATAAAGAATAGAGGAGCGATATGAAGGAGATAGAACGTGAATTTTCCTTTCATTTTAAAATCACGTGGGATCTTCTTTTATCTTATTTCTAAAATAAGATTAGACATGACATAATGTAAACGGGAGTAATATGAAAATCTTCCCGACTGGTGTGGTACTAGAAATTTTCCCATGACAGGCATTTTCTGTGTACCAATCATAGTTAATGTTTTTATTCTGAAAAGGTATGTACATTGAAACTTGTTAAAAATACAAAAACCAAAAAAGGACAAAAAAGTAAAATTCAGCTTTAGTAAAGATCATAGCTTAAAATTGACTTCATTTCCCTTGCACTGTGATGCTTTTAACAATGAGAAATTTGATTGGGTTTAGCGCTATGGTTTGGTTAAACTTCACTACATAAATTGCCTTATATTTCTTTTTTTAACTCTATTCTAATATAGCCAACTAATGCGATTAATTAAACAGAAGATCATCAATTTAATATCATGGACGATTTGTGAAATTTGATTAAATTATAGAAATCAAGTTTACAACTTTTAAAACTATACGGGCATCAAAACATGCATAATGTTGTGTCTCTTTCTTAGATTTAATTCCTCTACGTGGGTTTTGCTTTCTGAAGCTTTTTTTAATTACGAGTTAGGTGTCATTGACTTAGATTGGGGTCCTTTCTTGGTGGGGCTTATTTTTCGTGTGCTCCTGGTATATTATTTCATCTTTTTGGTCGTGGTTAAATAGTGGAAGAAAGTAGGTGTTTTCGCATTACAACTCGAGTTTTTGCCTCGCTCAAGTCTCTTTTTAAGACACATCTCTTGTAAATTGACAGTTGTCTGGTCTTCTTCTTCTCAAATTGCTCAAGTCAATCAATAGTGGCAAGCTCCTGTTTTCCCAACCTTGAATGAGGATTAAGGATTTAAAATTCATAATAGAGTAGGGCCATCAGCTTGAAGTGGATTAATCTCTAAAAAGGGAATGAAATTGAGTTCCAAGTTGCAAATTTGGGAGATGGTCTGATGTTGTTCTGAGGTTGGTCTGATGTTGTTCTATGCAATCTCAGAACCTTTGAATTTTTAAATTCTTTTCTATAAGACCATCACTTTGCCTACTTGGTCTGGAACAGTTTTCCTTCCGAGAAGTTTAATTTCAGCCTCGCTCGTCTTAGAGATGGTTGTGCACGGGTGGAAAAGTTGCTCACCTATTTCGCCATTCCAATATTAGAGGTGTTTTCCTTGGCTCGCCAAGGTTGATGGATGGAGAGAAACAGTAGAATTTTTAGACGGGTGAAGAGACCTTGATTAGAGTTCATGATGGATGGAGAGAAACAGTAGAATTTTTAGACGGGTGAAGAGACCTTGATTAGAGTTCATGTTTCTATTTAATAGTTGTCCTTCAGGACTTTTCCAAACGGATGGTTTTTTGTATGACCACATTTTTTGTTTGGCCTTTTATATTCTTTCCTTTTTTTCACTGAGAGCTTGCAGTAGTGTAGTCAACATCTCTTGAACTTCAAAACCGACACCCACGGGATTTCCCAAACTTCCTTCCAAGGTCTCTCGACCCCCTAAAAATTATGCTATTCCTCTCGAGCCACACACCCCTCAAAATATAACTAAAAAAATGGCAGGCTTCCTCTAGCCTCATGCTCAGAACTCTGGAGGAAACAAAGCATGGTACTCAATTCCAAAAAACTAAAAAAAAGAGGCGTTGAAGGACCCACTGTAACAATCTTATTTCTTGTTTCCATTTTTATTAAGAAATCTAAGCATTTAAAAAGTTATTATTTTTCTTGTTTCTCGTTTTTTAGAAACATTCTCAAAATTGTATAGAAATTTTGTAAACAACAAAAACAAGTTTCTTGTTTTTTGTTCTGTTTTCAAATTTGTTCCAACATAAAGAAAAATGTCGTTGTCTCATTCTTTCATCCATAGGGGTTGGGGGTCATGCAATTCTATTGATTTTTAATAAAAAAAAGAGGAAATAGAAACAAGAAACGGGAACGTTACCAAACGGCCTCAAACCCAACTACCTAAAGCCCAAACATCATCAAGAACTCTCCAAACCACCAAACGTTCTCTTATTTCCTCTAAAATATAAACTTCAAAAAAAAACCATCAACATCAAAAGAGCATTTTTCCCTTGCATCAATCTACAACCAAGCAACGTATATATTGGATCAAATAAATGATTACTAAAGGTCTTGAAAGTGCAGCTCATTGGTCTACAATTATCTATAAGATGCAGCAGCTAGTTAAGAGCAGTCAAAATTTTACTATTAGTAGACTTGAAAATAAGTCACTGTTCAACACATGCTTAGTAGGTTATATAGCATAAAAATATTTTCTTTGAGGGTATTGATCACAGAGATAAATCTAGAATGGTTTGCAAAGAACTCACGCCATCCTGATGATGGTAACATCTCCGAAGCCTCAACGAAACAGATCCCCCGCAAGATGAATCGACTGACACACTAAAATACATTTAACGCTTATCATCCAGCTGACTTCTCGTGCAACAGAACATATTCACGACTGCAGAAAAATAAAAAATAGAATAAAAATGTATGCAGTAAAAATTTCAGAGTGCATCAAGGACAAACCAGAGATAACAAAATTCAGCAGTATTTTTCAGATTCTCTTTACAGTAAGAATCTGCTTCATTTAGGACCAAATGACACTTCCTGTCATTGCTTTTAACAATTGAGCTCAATTACTTTAGGAACAAAAAGAGCTTGTTTAACAATATGATAAACTTGTAGTTTAGGTAAGATGTCGTATAGGTAAATAAATTATAGATTTAACAAGATGTTGCATGCACTGGAGAAAACTGTTTATCAACAAAACGGAAACGCTATCCAGTCTAAGTTGCCCATATCCGAGAAGATCTTTAAAACTACTTCCAATAATGAATCGGAAACATAAATTGTCTAAAATCTTACCTGCTATTGCCAAATCTCACAGTGTCTTTTTCAAAAAGTTCATAATAACGTTGGGGTTCAATTGCAGTGTCCTGCGATTGCAAAGAAATTATAATAGGAGTCACAGAATAAGTCATACATGAACTATCATATCAAAGTCATGAATTACAAAAAAATGGATGAAAAAGTTTAGCTTACATTGATATAAGTCTTATTTGTGCTTCCGAGATCCATTAAATAAGGCCTACCAATACAAGAATACATAAAAAAAGGCTCGCCATAGATTGAAAAAATTCATGTCACACTGATCACGGCTTATTCTTACCTTACTTGCTTTGACATCATACCATCAGATTGCTCCTTTTCTACTTGCCTATCAACATAACAAAACAAAATTGTTTTAAAGAAAATGGGGATTAGGGGCTATTCCATCAACATCAAGAAAACAGAACTCCGAACAAGAAATCAACCTAAACTGGATCACAGCATGTTGCTTGCTGCAGGACGGATGATCAGTAGGAATGTCTGCCACTCTTCTTTCTCTCCCAAAGAGGTAACAGCTTTCACGATGTATATAAAGAGGCTCTAAAATTTATTCTGATAAGTTAACAGCTTCAACATTCACATGAATGCAGAGGTTCTAAAAAGCATTCTGACACGTTAAAATCAAGAACTCGAGCATAAAGCAAAGAACTAATATTCCACTATTACAGTGCACATGATCTTTCTCTAATAGAGACTCCTTACTCCCTTTCATGCTCTTCCAAGGAGTAACCTCAGACCATGGATAAAATGTTCCAAACTTTTGCATCTAGCATGTTATAAAAAAACATGGCATCATTTCTTTCAACAATTCTTTGCTTATGAAATTTTATCCCAAATATTTTCACACAATTATAAATTTTCCTCTCATCCCTCACAACAAATTTTCAAAGAACAAAAATAAAAAGACGTTTTTGGACAATGATGCCCTTGTACTTCTATCGACCTAAATTTTAAAGTAAACAACTAAACATCAAATGTGAACTATAAATAATAAGTAGAAACCTATAGTTCACCCCCTCCCACTTCCCATCATACTCAAATAGGAAAGCTAATAAAAAATAGAGAACCAATCAGCAAATTAAACTGTCAGTGAGTTACAATGGTAACAAATCATATATCTTTTACTATGCAGAAGGAAAGAAACAATAGGATATGTATGCTTTCAGTTTGACTAGAGTATTAGACACATATATGATAGGCTTGTAACACCACAAATAGGAGTTTATTGCCTGCCCCATCACAATGGGGCCTTATCCACTACCCATTAACACCAAAAGATGAAACCACAAGTGGAAATATCAATGATAAATGAAGTCAAATCAACAACATGAATATATATATATTTTTTTTTTAAAGAAAGACTTACCATTCAAAACTTCCCCCGCCTTAAAAACATAAAGTCGCCATCTTACATCAGGTTTTCTAGCATCAGGAGGTTCATTGAACAGCAACGTAACACCTAATAAATGAAAGCAGAAAAGCTTCTGTAACTTGTCTCAATGCAGAGGATACGGTAAAAAATCACGATTCCATTTATACAGGACTAATTGCATAGGTATAGCTTCCCTACAACACTAGTTTAAAAGAGCTGGAGATATTCAATTATCTTACCTCTTACTCTATTAGTTTCTGCTGCAAGCTTTCCTGATAACTCAAAAGAAGGTTTGTCCTGCAAACAAAAACAAAAAAGATAACAAGATTCACATTCACTATACTAATGAGCTACAAACAACTGAAAGAAAATATTCCACACTGAAGACAGCTTATAGAATAAGAGTGCTGACAACAAATTACATGCTTTCCACCAAACATCTTATTATCAACAGCCTAGCAAGCAAGGTAAAACACACCTTCTGCTTAGCTTCTAAAGCTTCCTCAGCAGCTTTCATCTTTGCCACTGAATCATCCTCATCACTCCTGCTCATGCAAATAATCAGAACCTAATGAGAAGCTGCGAGGCAATAAATATAGATGATTCTCAGTACAAAAGAGGGAAAAGAATCTAAGACAGACAAGCAAATCTAAGAAAAAAGTTTGGTCCTATTCATCAACTACTAGAACTAATTTCACTATGCTTTCAGTTTTTCTTAATATATTCAGTAATTTGACTTGACGGGAAACTAGGCCAAGTTTAACCCAGGCTTCCCAACAATATCTAACAGATTCAGACAATAGTATGAGCTGTATGGTACATTAAAACTTAAAAGTTAAAACATGGGAGTTGCAATGGAAAATTAGTGAACTACTAAAATGAAGTGATACAAACTATTTTCAAGCAGAACATTATATATTAAAGTCTTAATAATATAAAATTGAGAAAATCAACATATGTTCAACATGGATCTCACCAGTCCAAATTCAGAAACGTGTCTTAACATTGTTCTTACTTCTTGTTTGGTCTGGAGGATTTCCAGTCTCCAGAGAACTTATGTTTTCCTTATAAAACCAAAAATTATATTAAAAGAAAATGTTGCAAAGGAAAGCAGCTCACCGGCTTTCAGCTCTTCTTGAATTTCTCACCTGGAAAGTTAGATGATAATTAGGTACCGCGTTCCATATAAACTTTAAACAAAGACAACTGCAACCACTTAAATAAAGAACATGCTAACTACACAAAAATACCTGATGCAGAATTTTCTTTGTTCCATAAAGATGGACAAAGAGAACAAATCATATGGACAAAAAAACCAAACAAAGAGGAAACAAATCACCAACAGAATTCAAGTAGTAAAGAAAATGAAAGTTGAACGCTACATGCTCTGCTAGAGAGGACACATTTATTTTACCTAACAAAAGTAATAATTGAATTTTTACAGAAGAAAAAAGGCAAAATGGGCTTATTTTACAATCATAAATTACGCATATATGGTAAACAGGCACTTAAGCGATCAAGTTTTGAGCAGTAGATATCACCAGACACCTCATCATGATTTCTGGCATCAGAGCCTGGCTGAGGTGATGGAGACCTATGGCGGCTCCTGTGGGGGCGTTCTGATGGAGAAGCAGAATGCCCATGTCTTGAACTGGAAGATTTTCCATCCTTAACATCCTGTCTAGAACTCCTCTCCTTTCTCTCACCTCCTAAGTCCCTATCAGAAGCTCTTTCCCGATGAGCTTCTCTATCATTACCCCTGCCACGATTCCTTTCATGATCTCTATCACTAGCTTTTTCAGGAGCTCTTTCAGCAGCTCTCCTCAACCGTTTTGTCCTTGGAGAAGGAGATCGAGGTCGTGGAGAAGTTGACCTCCCATGCTTTGGAGATTTAGCACGACTAGAATGCTTGTCTCTTGCTGGAGAACTGCCGTTATGGGAGCTTTTATGCCTCGTAGGTGATCTTCCTCTCCGGGACGGGCTCCTTCTAGGAGAAGACCGCCGCACCCTAATTGGAGATTCTGAATCATCTGATACATTACGTCCCATTTGTTTTCTGAAAGACAACAACAGTGTACCAATCAAGTGAAGCTTCAATTCAGATGAATCTTTATTATTATTATTATTATTATTATTATTATTATTATTATTATTATTATTATCTTTTACATCCATGAACTAGTAAAATTGTGTCAAATACGCACAATCTACAATTTCAAAAGTTCAAATTTTAAGAATCATAATAATAATAATAAGAGACGCTTTCAATTTAATGGCTGTGGATAAAATAGAGCAAGAGCGAGAAGCTCGACTCTTCTAAATCAACAGATAAGCTGAAAACAAGCTCATTCGAGCTTCAATAAACTGATTGACAAAAATGAACTCTATTTTACAGGTTTCCAAATAAATCAAAATATCTGAAAATCATCCAACTAACAAAAATCGACGAAAAACTAAAGAACAAAACCATATAATCCGCGTAAAAAAAATTTCCGCCAAGTAGGATTTACCGAAACAAATTTCTCAAATGAGCAACTAAAAATCCAAAAAAAACATCCACATCCTCACATTCACGCCTAGGCGATCGCAAGAGTTCAAACACCTCTATTCCTTGAACAGGACAACAACATTTCCCGATTCTAGAGTCAATCGAGAGTTCAGTTTCCCTTGTAAAAATTAAATAGAATACATCACCATTCTCCGCAAAAATTGTGGCCGGAAAAGAAGTGGAGTAGTTCGCTTACCGGCTCCAATGTGGTGGAGAAAGTGAGAGCAAAACAGTAGCAACGATTCCGGCCCCGGGAGAGCTCTGTGGTCGGCGTTAGGGCTTAGCTTCGTCAGAGGAATTTCCCGTCGTGGGAAATCAGAACGGTGAGGGTTTAGGCGGCATTTTGGGGGTTTTCCATCTGATGTGGTCTGTAATTTTCTACCAGCCAATTGAAATGTGACACGTCGGAATAGAATAATCAGACAATGCTGTGTTTTTGTTGTTTTTTGGGCCAGAAACGTGGGCCGTTCCACTTTCTTTGTTTGGGCTGGCAGGGTGCTATGGGCTACATCATATTAGGCCCAAATAAGAAAAATGATTGGTCCATGTACTTTCAAACTCTCGTTCAGATTTCTGTAAAGGTTTATTTTAGTCCATTTTAATTTGGTTCAGTTCAGTCCATCTACTTTTAAACGTTTGTCTTGGTCCTGAGTGACTATTTAGGTTTTTTAATTTGAGGACAAAATACATTTTTTGTCCCTGAAGTTTGAGGTAGCTGTCTACTTGGTTCCTCAAGTTTCAAAATGAACATTTTTCGTCCCTGATATTTGAGGTAGCTGTCTATTTGGTCCCTAAAGTTTCAGAATGTATACTTTTGGTCCTTGAAGTTTAAATTAGGTGTCAATTAGTTCCTGAAGTTTTAAACTGAACACTTTTGGTCCTTAAAATTTGAGAAATAGTTCTAAATGATCCCTAATTTTTTTTACTATTATTAACTAATATTAAAATGACGTGGCAAATTGCAATTAAATTGTTTATTATAGTTGGTGATGTGGCAAATTATATTAATTAAATAATATATGTCCGATATGAATGACGGACGGCTGTAGCAAAGACGTGGTGGTCGTCGGAAAAGGGTAGGAGAAAGAGAGAGGAAGAGATGAGGAGATGGAAGAGAAAGTACCATCACCTACACATATATTATTTAATTAATATAATTTGTCGGGTCAGCAACTACAATAAATAATTCAATTGCAATTTACCATATCATTTTAATATTAGTTAATTAACAGTAAAAAAATCATGGATCATTTAGAACTATTTCTCAAATTTAAGGGACCAAAAGTGTTCATTTGAAAATTTCAAGGACCAAGTTGACACCTAATTGGACCAAACATGTTCATTTTGAAACTTCATGGACCAAGTAGACACGTACCTCAAACCTTAGGGACCAAAATTGTTCATTTTGAAACTTCAGGAAACAAATAGACACCTACCTCAAACTTCAGGGACCAAAAATGTATTTTGCCCTTAATTTTATTTTTAATCTTATTTTTTTTATTACGATTTCAACATGATACTACGTTCTATATATTTATCGAAATGTAACCATGACTTTATATTAATGAGTTTTCATTATGTGTAGAATTTGTTTTAAAGTTTTGAAAATATGGACCAAAATGATCACTTTTTAAAATTATATTGACAAAAAACGAATATTTTGTGAAAAGTGCGGAGACTAAAATGAACCAAAGTTGAGAGTACGGGAAGCAAAATGAATATTTTGAAGGTATGGGGACTAAAATAAATCAAAGTTAGAAAAATAAGGGACCAAAATAGTATTTTTTTTTTTTAATATTATCATTCATGGAGCATTTCATTTCATCTCTAACCATATTAAACTTTAAAAGGTATTATCTTATTTTATTTGAAAATCGATGGGAGAAGATAGACATGTAAAATAAGATACGGCAAGTATTTTTTTACTTTAAATTTGTAAATTTGTAATTTCACCTGAACTCCATTTTATAGATTAGGACACTATATTTTATCCAGTTGTCCATTTCCATCTACCGTGTTGACTAAATCAATATTGTTTACTAAAATATAGTCAATATTTATCTAGTAGACACGTTATGTGATTAGTGAACATCATTAACTACAATCACTATATAAATTCATAATTTAAAGTTTAATAATATAATTGTAGTTTTTAAAGTTTAATAAAGTCATAAATAGCATGTATCATTCAAAATCCAATCTTCCGCCAATGAACTTTCAATATCTACAAATTCAACCCTTAACTTAGATAAATATTGTAATTTTATCAGTTTCGCTAACTCGCCTAATAATTAAACAAAAAACAATGTAATAAAAACTCACTAATTTAATATAAACCATTCTCAAATTAAGTTTAATTAATGCACGAAGTGAATGATTAAATAATTCAGCTGGAAGTTATAAAACCCAATAAAAGAAAATTCACCTGCAATGTCGTTTTGTCTAAATGCTATCAATTTCGTACCAAATATATGTTTTATAATTATTTGACACACATGATGGGATTTGAACATCCGACTTCAAAGGAAGGAGTAGATGTCATTTACGATTGAACTAAACTTATGTTGACAATATTTTTCCATTATATTATATATATATGAATTTGTGTGACATACAATTCTAGATCTGTGTATTCATTGGTTGAACTAAAAAGAATCCTATTACTCATGGCCCACGGCCCATTTGATAATTATTTCGTTTTTGTTTTTATTATTATTATTATTATGTCGGTTTGCTCACAATTTCCTTAGTATGTTTTAAGATTTCTTAGAAACACATTTGAATTAAACCTAAAACTTCAAAAAGAAGTGAATTATTTCTAAATTTCTTAGAACCACATTTGAACTAATAGCCAAGTTTCAAAAAAAAAAAAAACTTTTTTTTTTCAAATTATAGCTTAGATTTTGAAAATGTTTTTTAAAAGTAATGAAAAAAAAATACGTATGGTTATCAAACATGACTTCAAGATTGAATTTGTAATTTAACCGTTTTGTCAAGTCACTCACACAATTACATGTAGCATGTATTATATTGTATGTAGCTCGAAGATTTAGCAAACTCGTGACTCGAAAGACTCAACTTCCAAATTTCAAACTACACCCGACCCAACCCGACCCAAATAGTTGGCCAAATATTGTTAAGGTTTCACCATAGCTTCAAGAAGAAGAAAGAGGAGACTTCCAAAACATCAAATCATATGTGAGTTTGCTTCTTCCATGGAAGATACCCCATGAGAATCTCTCAGTGCTGGCTTTTCATATCCTCCTAAGGCAAACAAATCTACTCTGTCATTGAGTAAAAACAAATCAGAGTATGATCTGTATTTTTTCTTCCTCTCTTCTTTCTTCTACAACAATCCGTTCATTTGGACCCCCCAAAGAAAAAGTTACAAATAAGATTTCAAATAACAAATCCCAACAGATCAAACCCAACTCATAATCTAACCTGTGGGGGAAAAAGTAAAAACAAAAATTTCTCCTTTTCTTCTACTTTCTTTGTTTTCTTTCTTTCTTTCTTTCTCTCTTTCGTGGGGGTTCTCGTGTTGTATGTACACCGGAATCGCGTGTAACAGAAGTTAGAAGTCAATGATCGGCTCACCGATGGTGAGATTCCGCTCGATGGACCACGGGACGTCGAAGAGCTTGGCGGCGATGAACTTGAAGATCTTGTTGACATTGATGTTGTGGATGGAGCTGGAGAAGAACAGAGTGGCCTTCATAACTCTTGCATAAGCTCTTGCCTGTGAACACAAAAACCACAATCAATCAAAGAAAAAAAGTTTGATGAACCAAAAAATGGGGTCCCTCAAAAGCTTAGATTACACACGGTTTCAATACCAAAAAGTCTTTGCCATTAAGCCAAAAAAAAGGGAAACAGTGCCATGTGATAAAAGAGAGAGGAGTTTATTCAAATGGAATTTTCAAGATGATGATTGATTTTACTTACCTGACTCACAATAGTCCACTGCAAATCTGGAGGAAGTCTAACAAAATCATCAAATTTGGTTCCTATCAGAATGGGAATGGCTGTCTGCAATAAACGAGAATCGACCCGAGAATTAATCTGAGGTTGTTTGGTAGTTGGTTTTGCAAAACAAGATTTAAGAATAGACTTAAAAGCGTGGGTCTCATGAATTGACCCACGGTTTTAATAGGTCTAGGTTTGAGAAACCTAGTTTCATAGACTTATGATTTGTAAAAGTTAGTATATAGTATGAAAGATCGAACAAATCTAGATACCAAAAACATAGACGAGACTTCTTCAACCCCAAGTTACGCGAGTATAATCTATGAACCAAACGCCTCCTAACTTATAAAAAGGTCAATATTTGAAGTTTGAGGTTATTATACAACTGAAGTTGAAGTTACCTGAATGTATTTTTATTAGATTCCTGTAACCTGAGTTAAAAAATCGAACCTATATTTAGCATGCAGTAATGGTCTGCTTATGTCAAATTAGGATCTCAAGCGATTTTGGTATTAAGCTCACCAGAAAGTTCGAAACCTCTAAACGACCAAAAGACCCTAAGTCCTTACCAACTAGGCTGCCCGGCACTAACTCAGAATTTCACAATCCAAATATGGGAACCAAACCTCGACTTGTTAGAACCGAGGGCCAAAACATCTCCTAAATAACAAACCATTTTCTTCAAAAACAAGTTAGGTGGTGGAGAAGTCATCTTTTAGCGGTTCATAAGTTCAAAAAAGCCTAACATCTCTTTCTCATCAATTCTCAGAGGACTTTTATCGATCACTTCGTGTGCTAAAAACTTTCACCCACAGCTGCCAAATGGGTTACTCATTATGAGCAATAAAAACCTCTTAATGATCAGATGATAAGTACAGCAAAATAGGAAAGAGAAAACAGTCCCAAATTGGGAATCAGAATCAAAATCAAAATCAAAAGCAAACCGAACCAACACTAATTTCACAGAGCGCCATCAATGGCGGAAAACGGAATAAAAAAATTTTACCTGGTTCCACTTCCTCGCTTCTGTATACCAATCAACAACACTGCAATGAACAAAAACACAAAACCAAATAAAAAAAATAAGCTCAAATTTCCCATTTCGAACGACAAGATTTTTCGCAGAACAGACCTGTTTAGAGTTCGCCGACTGGTAAGATCAAACATGAACAAGATTGCCACTGCATCTTTACAGGCCAACGGAAGATGATCCTGGGAGCTTCTGTCACCTTCATCGAACTATCGTATTAGAAATTTCTCTTCAGAAAGTCTCAAAACCCAGAAGGGAAAATGAATCAAATAAACAGGGGAGGTCTAATTTTACCCTTAACATCCCAAATACTGAACGAAATCAGAGCATTTTGGATACTCAGCGTCTTATTCATTAGGTTTATTCCTGTCATCTGCAAGCTTCTCCTCTCCTGTTCATCGCCCACGTACTTGATCTAATAAAAAAACGGAAGAACAAAAAAGGGTTTAGAAAAAGAGAGACTAAACTTTCTGATCGGAGGTGAAATAAGATTTTACCACGAAGCTTGTTTTTCCAATCTGGCAATCGCCCAACAGACTAATCTTCAGAGGAACCAAATCGTCGGAGTCGAAATCGGAATCGGAATGGAGCCCAGCACTGGTGGTCGGGTCGTCCGGCGAGAGGCCGGCGTCGGGGGGGGAGAGGCGGCGGTATTTACCGGGGGTCCGTCCTGAAGAGCAAACGAAAAGGCTGTCCCAAATGAGGCGGAAGAAGTGGCGGACGAGGGAGACCCGTTCGAGAAGTCTCCAGCGGACGAGTCGCCGGCAAAGCTTGGTCATGGCGGCGGCGGCGTCATGGGTCAGCTTGGCGGCGAAAAGGGAAGGGAGACGCCGGAGCTTGGCACCATGGTTTTCAATGGCGGCGTTTGGTTTGCTGCTGTTGTTCTTCTTCTTCTTCTGGTGCATTTGGCGCTTTTCCCAACAAATTTCTACGAAGCTAAAGTTGGAGACTGGACCAGCAACAAGAAGGGACAGTTGACCGGTTTTTTTGGTTCTTTTTATATTTAAAATCGACGTTTTAAATTTAAATCCCGTTTTAATTTTCCAGCTTTGCGTATTAGTTTTATTTAATACATTCTTTAATTTTAATAATATTAATTTTTAAAATGTTGATTTTGTTTTTCTACTTTTAAAAAGTTATCATTAGTCTATAATTATAAAATTAATACAAATTCTACGCATAACAGAGATATTTTAATATAAAGTCATTGTCACATTTTAAGAAATAAATTGAATGCATTGTCATATTGAAATTGTGATACAAAAAATTAAATTGAAAGTAAAAAAAAAAAGGGAAAAGTTAGTGCAACATGTGAGAGTTGGTATTCGAATTGAACCCACAATCTCTTGATTGAAAATAGATGATAATTATCACTCAGTTATGCTCAATCTGACGATTGAAAGTATAATTAAGGGATTAAAATGAACATTTTAAAGTATATAGATTAAAATGAAACAAAATTGAGAGCATAGAGACCAATATAATATTTTAGCAGTTTTAACAAATATCTAATAGGATTTTGACTCAATTTATTCAAACTTTTAAGTTTTTATTCATGACGGCTCTTATATATTTTACATATTTTTAAAATTAGATTAGATACAAAATTAAAATTTATTTTTAATAAGTCTTTAATTTAGTATTTGATTATTTGAGATTTTTTAAAATGAGAAGTTTTTCAGTGCAACAGTACATGAGAGGAGAGATTGAGATTTAACAAATATCTAATGACACGACTTATTACCATTTTTTTAAAAAAATGATAGAATGTACTACGTTAAAAAAATTTACAATTTATTTTTATTTTTTAGATTGAGATTGAGATTTAAATGTTGAATGAAAGGCTGATAGGAGTCCAAATCGCCGGCTGGTGTTGGAAACGCGACGTTTTGGTCAGTGTCTTGGCGCCGTGCAGGTGCAGTGAAGTCCATGCTTGAAAACACACACCTGACACAATTTGCACGCCTTTACTTTTTCAATTTTTATCAATTCTATTTTTATTTTCTATTTTTATTTACCACATTAGATATGTATCGACACGTCTCGATATTTCCATCAACATTTTTATATATTTATGTATTCGACGTCTACATAAAGGTAAATCAACATTTCCATCATATTACAAACAAAATTATTAAAGACCGAAAGTAAATTAAATTCTTTCATCATCTTTATTCAATAACATATGGACCTTGTATACAGGACCTCAAAATACAAAATACAGTAGTGTTATAGAAATAACATAACAAACTAACTACTTGTATAACAAGTCTAATAAAAATGGACAAAATATGATAAACATCAGCAAATGTTGTTGATATATATATATATATATATATATATATATATAAAATATTAATATTGACTATTTTCTAATTTATTTAGAAATTGAAATAATATTTTTTTATGATTTTTAAATTTCTATAACTTTTATAGGAAGATCTATCGACGTCGACATTTAAAACTTTGGTCTATATATTTTCAACTTTGTTTTTTCGATATATGTATTTCTGAAATGTCTATTTTAATCCATGTATTAGATTTTGTTCATTTTAGTTATTATATTTTCAAAGTATTCATTTCCGTCAATGCAGTTTAAAAAATATCAATTTTAGTCTTATTTGTAAAATTTTAACTCAAATGTCAGAAACTTTTTAATACAAATTTCTGCCTATATTTCAATAAATTTAGTGAATGAAGTTTGGTGCTAAAATTGTTAAAAAAATAATAAAATTAAAAATCAAGATATTCTCTCTTTTTTATTTTTAAATTACATAGATTAAAATAGATATTTTAAAACTACAAAAACTATGAGGAACAAAAATATAGAAATAATGACTAAAATGACCTTTTTAAAAGTAGAAGAACTAAAATAAATTGGGTTAGAATTATTTTTATAAATTTTCAACTCTTCTGATTAATATATATATTATTCTATTTAACGAGATTAGATGTTGGAATCCTATCCATGTATCCATGTATTGTTGAACTATTCCCGGTAAAAACATGAAGCATGGTCGAATATTAAACCTTAAAAGGAAAACCCCAGTTTTCATTGTCATGTCAAGTGTCACTTTTGGAAATGTACATTTTCACTAAAATTAATCATTTTCTTTGTTAAATTATAAATTTAATGTTTTGAAAAGATTTTTATTATTATTATTATTATTATGTCTATTTAGTCATAAGTCTCTAAATATTAAATTCTATGTTTAACAGGTATGTGTTGCTAGTTATTTTAGTTTAATAAATACTTAAAGCCTTACTAAAATTAATCTTTTGGATAATCTTTAAATAATAGAGTCAAATGTTGGAACTAACGTTGTGACTCAAAATTGAAAGTTTATGAATCTAGTTAGAGAATAAAATAAAATACAGTGACTAGATAGATATAGACTCGAAGTCTAAGGATTTAAACTTGTAACATTTACCTTTCTTAATTAAGGTACATCATTCAAAACCATCAAAACTATCGCGTTTTTTTAATATTCTGAATTAGTCGTCTCTCGAAAACTAAAGTATTGGTAGGAATACCAAGGGTTTGAATCTCTTTCCATCCAAGAAGTCATAAGTTTGCATTATTATAAATCGTGCTACGGTTTAGTTAGGACTTTGTCTAGTTCTTTAAAAAGTGGTATGTTTTTCGTTCCATCATGTAACTTTTTTTCGATAGCATTGAGAAACAAAAGTGATGATATATACCAAAAATAAATACATACATTCAAAATACGTTCTTTTATAATATTGCATTATGAACGAGGATGAGAGATATTCAGATATCTAACTCCATAATATACTAATATCTAACCGCTCGAACACTATATGGTAGAGTTGTTAGTTATAAATGCATTTGAATCACACTTTGACTATTACTCGACAATATTGGCTATTATTAGAGGATGAAAATGAAATTTACCAAATCAAATGAATGGAATTGATATTTATGGTCCACCCTTAAATCATTCATCCACTCAAAAACTTCTCTTCAATATGGTCATTTTTATGGCTTCGTTTGAAATAAGATTTAAATATTATTTTTATCTACTTACTTTGATTTTGGTTCATTTTAGACTAGGGTATTTTTAATTTTTGTTTATTTTAGTTATTGTAATGTACGTTTTGGTCTTGGTACTTTTAAAAGGTGACAAATAATTTGGTTCCTATTTACAAGAATTTAATACAAAGTTTTATTTAATACACATTTATGATTATATTTCAAGAAATCTAGTGAGTAATGAAGTATCGTGTTAAAATTATGATCGAAAAAAATAAGATAAAAATAAAAATAAATAGAATAAAATGGTCACATTTTGAAAAGTACAAAGACAAAATAAACAACGTTCGAAAATATATAGACTAAAATGAACAAAAATTGAAAGTACAAGAGACAAAATAGATATTTTAAAAATACGTAAACTAAAATGAAGGACAAATAAATTCAAAATATTCTATAAGGAAAAAAAAACCTAATTTAGAATCTATTCAAGAAATTATTGTTAAAAACTCCAACCAAGTAATATTTAAAAAAATAATATTATTGTTGATATTGAAATCAGTATTTATAAAAGCTAAATATTTTTTTTGATGCAAAACAAAAAAATTAAGAAAACCTAAAACATCGACTCCAACATAAATCCCCCGTCAACTTCTACATATTCAAATCAACTTGAAGATAAATTTAATTGGTTAAGACACTTATTTTCGAATCTCCACAATCACATATTATATTTTAAAAAAATCAAAAAATCGAAAAAATTTGAATGGTAATAAATTAAAGAATATTTATTTCAGAAAAATGGGTCAGCCTTACGAAAAAGTATTTAAAAATTAAACGCAATTTTTTTTTTAAGAAATAATAACGAAAATCTCTTTTAATTTTTGCACATAATTTAATGGCGATTTTAAATATCTCGTGGAGCGTTTTTTCTTTAAAGTGTATAATATATATATCGTGAAGCTTTATATGGATAAGAAAAGTTATGAAAGAATTCGCAATTCCCCATGAAAATGACGTGGCAGATTGTGTTTTTAATGGCCGGTTCCTATAAATATTATTTTTGTACGTTAATTACTTTGAAGGTTTACAAATATCATTTTAAAAATAATTATAAGTTTTTTCCGTTGCATGGAAACTTGAAAGACAAATATTTAAAAAACGTGTTTTTAGCAATTTAGAAGGTCGTATACTTTATTACCAAAAATTTTGTATATTGCTTCACATTTGAAGTACAAGAAATATTCATATTAAAAATTAGGTCATTGTTTTTTATGTTTATTTTTGCAAGTATGGAACAAAAAAAACAGAGCTGACTATTCGAGCATGCAAGTAAATAATAAAAATCATTCATGAACGTAAACTCCAAGTGGACCTTGTCAATGGCGGGAAACTAAAACGAACACTATCTTACCACGTAACATAATGAAAATACACACTGCTTCGAGTAAAATGTAAAGCACACCATAAATTAAAGCATAATTTAATCTTTTTATCGAGTTAATTCAACAAAAAAAAAATATTCACCGACATAGAACTTTATAGTCATACAGTTTTTATAATTACATATTAGTTATACTCTTAGATCACGTCAACCTTTTTTAATAATATAGACTAAATTAAAGCATAAGTTAAAGCTGAAAATGGAGTTGGGGTTGAAGAATTTATATTTTAACCCATGGTTATTAAAAGAATGAGCATTGTTTTGATTGGTGGATCTAGATCAAAAGGAATATATGAATACAATGCTTTCTTTTAGAATAAAGGCAAAAAAGAAAAAAGAAAAGAAAAGAAAAAAGGTGCATGCTTTGATAAAATAACACACTGGCCCCATCTGTCTTTTACAATAAAATTAAAAGACTAATTGCATATAAATATGATATTATATATCCTACCAAATTATTAAATTGAAAATGATTATAAAAAGATCTTGTTTTAAATATTTGTGTAGATAATCATGAATCTTCCACATCCTTAAATCTCTTTTAAAGCTTGAATTGGTATGCTATAATTAGGTGCCCTTGAGATTTTTATATGAATGTTATTTGTGTGTGCAATATTGTATTTTAACTAATAATGATTTTTTTGTTTTTGTATCTACCTCACATACACATGAAAATTCGAATATGCAATCTTTAAAGAAGGTTGTTGGAGGGTAAATAGTATTGTCACGTGGAGAACAAGTAAATGTTAGAACGTAAGATCTTCTCTAGCTAGAAGCTCGGAGATACATAGTGATCGACCTTTCAACCCTACATTAAGGTAAACTGCCTAAACTTGATAGACAAGGTACTACCACGATTTGATCTTGAGCACCCGACAAATTGACCGTTGATAATGAACTTTCCAACAATGCACAATTGACCATCAGATACTCCAGTCAGATCTTAACCCTATAAATGAAGAACCAATTATGATTCCAGGTACACAATCTAAACTCGATCGGAGACTTTAGGTCGACCCCTTACTGATTTGAGCTTCTCTTATCCACGTCTTCCTCACCAAACTCACTCCCAAGCTTTGGCCAAACTCTACTTTTGCAGTTCTAGAGCTAGATCAAAATAATCATAAACAAATGTTATTTATGTATTAATCAACTAAATTATGTTTACGTTATCACTAACCACATTATTTGTATAATTACCTTGAAATGATAAAAGTTGAGAGCTTTGTTTGACGGTAGAGTGAGGAAAGACTAACGTGAGAGGAATTCTAAAATATTAAAGAAAATGTTCCCAAACAATTTTAAGCATAGAATATTGTTTTTGCCTAATAATTCCTTTTACACAATCAAATGGATTTGACTTATTTAATTGAGGTATTTATATAATCAGCATAAAATAAATATACATTTTTAAATTCAGCATAAAAAACTTTATATAATAGTATAATTCAAATCCAACTCAAACCTATATGTAATCTAAAATAAGTTTAAAGAAGTCACATTTATACTATATTTTAAGAGAGGAAAAGGCTGTACACTCTGAAAAAAAACTATTAAATTTATGTCCATGAAATGAAATTTCTTAATTTAATTTAATCCTAGCATTAGCAATCTTGTTATTTATCCCCAATTTTAATATTATAGTTAAGTTAATTTTTGCATGTAAATAATAAATATCAAACAACAAAAAGTGACGCACATTAAAATTTCCTAAGTTAACATTTTCAACAAGAAACTCAATTTGGAACTCATTTAAATATAATCAGCATAATCTAATTTCGTCCCGTTAATTTTCACGAAAAATAGTATATTAAAAATTGAAATCCTTAATTTTTACAAAAATTTCTATTGTTGAAATAAGAGATATGATTTTTACCGATGGAATCACTAGTAATAGAGTAACAAATAAAATTTTGTTGTTATAAACCTTTTTTGTCAACACATTAAATTTTATGGGAAATTAAATCGTGGTCAAAAATAAAATTTCTTTTAATGTAATTTTCTTTCTCAGTAGAACGAAAATTCGAGTCCACAATCTTCTGTTCGATATACAATTTCTCCGACCAAATATAAACTTTTAGGATTAAAATTATATGTCACCTTTATAATATTTTAAACGTATTTAAAAAAAACAATAATAATAATGGCACACTCTTTCATGATTTAGTTGAAATTGAAATTGTCGAAGCAGCAAACAAACAATCTTAAAATAATATTAAAAGTAAGATTTATTTGTGTCTTACAAACTCTAGAAGATCATTGCAATATTTAAAACCAAAATTCCCTTTGAAGTTTGTTTCAATTCAATCAAAGGTTGGACTTTATTTAAAAACTCCAAATTAAAGACTTACCCATTCTTTTCCATGCATATACATATTAAAAATATTTCCATAATCAATTTAAAATTAAAGATAAAAAAATAAAGAAATATGTCAAAGCAATGTAATACATGATACATCATCTTCTTTTTTTATTTTAATTTAATCATGATAAATATTTTCTACATAATATTACTTTACTTCATTAATTCTTTTAGTTCGATAAATGTGTAACATGTACTCAATTAAGTTTAGAAGAATTATTGGTCAAATTAGTTGCTGATAGTGTGGAATAGTTATCGAGTAAGATTGATTTTTTTAAGTTAAAAAAGTATACTAAAGAACCATCATTGATGCATCCTTTTTTCGTTTCTTCTTTCATTTTTATTTTAGCGAGGAGCTAAGTTCAACCGTTTTCTATTGATATTTTCTATTTTAATTCGGATAAATATCATTAGTACATTTTTTAAAATTGTCAACAACATGAGTATAATTGAACAGTTAAAGACTTTTATTTATTTTTCTTGAAATTATAAGTTCAAATCTACACCCTCACATCTTTGTCTTATTAAAAAAACATTATTCAAAATTGTACATTTATTTACGAAGTTAACTTTTCCTTTCAATACCCAAAGTTCATTGAGAATGACCATTCAAATTTATCATTCATTTGTTTTAAAGATACCACATCAAAAGCATACAATTATACAATTTCAAAATTATACTAAGTATATGGGTAATTTTGTCGAGGTAAACATAAGTAACCAAAATATTAGTAATAATGATCGTAACATTATATAAAAATAAAAAGTTTAGTACAAATGAGTCTTGGTTATAAAGATCCGCAGCCTAAGCACGCAATGTCGATTTTGAAATAAAAACATTAAAAAAAAAAGAAAGAATAGATATTTTTAGGTTAATGAATGGATGTTACATATATATATAATTTTTTTTTTGAGTTGAATTGAAATCCTACATAACATGCATTTTGTCACATAGTAGGTGAGAAAGACCAAAGTAGTGGCCATAAAAAATAAATTAAAAGACCAACAAACTATATCCATTGTCCCCTTATAATAAAACCTTATTATATTTATTTACATGTATAGTTTGGTACATTTGTCAACAATGCATGAATTGGGTATGAGTATGAAAGCTACTTTCATTCCATTCTTTAATCATGAAAAAACAAAGAAAAACATAGCTTAAATCCCACCAAGTTATACACAATTGTCGGATTCTAATTTTAATAAATTACCCCGACACAGCCAACTCATCGTATATTAGTGACAACTCAATTAGTAATCGTCAAATTCATTTTATGCCCTTACTACTATTTAAAAGAAACAAATTTCATTACTATATATTTCTACGGTGATCAATATTTTTTCAATATAGTTGTTAAAGAAAATAAAAAAATATTGATAATATCACTTATATGAACATGAACACTAATAATAATAATAAAAAAAAATAGCATGTGAGATTATTGCAAACAATTTGTTCGAGTCTCTCGGATCTTCAAATATTTTTCACACAAATACCTATCTACATCGATAATTCACCGAGATCTTAAAATAGAACCATCGGCAACAATATTTAAATTCTCCATTCTAACATATCAATTATTTAAAAGAAAAAAAGAGATACGTACATCATTCAAATAAACGATCCTAATACGATCAAGTCATCGCACATTAGTGACAACTCAACTAATAACCGTCCAATTCATTTTAAGCTTCATTACTTTTAAAAAAACCAATTTAAAAATTGATTACTATATATTTCTATAAGTCAAAAGAACCGACATTGATACAATAAAAATAAAGAGTTTGATCAATATTTTTCCAATATACCATATTAAAGTTGCTACGAAAATAAAAAATATCGATAAAAATCACTTATATAAAAACATAAATCTTAATAATAAAAAGAATTAGCGTACGACATACTTATTCATTATTGCAGACAGTTTTTTCGGGTCTCTTAATATTTATACATTTTTCTCAAATATCTATCTACATCGATAATTTATCGAGATTTTTCCTGTCGATTTCTTAAAATTGAATCTTCAACATCGATATTTAAATTCTCCATTCTAAAATACCAATTATTTAAAGAAAAAAAAAGAAATACGTACATCATTCAAAAAGTTTGACAAAGACAATATACAACATGCCGTCGCTAATACGTCGCCGTTTTGTAGGTTTGGATATTTTCCGAGTTTTGAAGAAGCTCGAAGCAGCAGAGCCAAGCACCAGAAATGGCGATGTTCTACACATTGCTCTTACAGGACGCTTGAAAATTTGAGAGAGAAAAAAAGTAATCTAATTAGAAAATGGTGCAGATTCTTCTTCAATCAGCGGCGCCCTTTCTTCTCCAATGCTCTTCTCCTCCTCCCACCTCCTCCAGGTACCATAATTTCTCTTCTTCTCTCCATTGATGTGTACAGTTTGTTGTGTATAAAATGGAAGCTGGATTTGTGTTTTGTTCTACTTCCATTTTTCTGGGTTTGTTTCAATCTGTAATTGAACTCGCAATTCTTGTAGTAGTCTTCGGGTATTTGCGGTTGGCATTAGGAAATTTCGAACTAGGTTCTGGGATGTTCGAAATGACTTGATTTTATTTTAGTATCGATGGATTTTGGAAAAGAGAGATGAATTGGTATTTGAAACCGAGGATGCATTCATTTGGGTGACAGAATTCATAGATTGAAGGTGGTTTAATTTGATGTGCCGTTGGTATTATTAGTGTTTAGATTCATAGAATTCATATGATGTTATGACCAATAACTTGAATTTATCCAATTTCCTGACAAAGACCTCAATGTAAAATCCTGATCATGACTTCTGGTTCAAACAAGTTGATGGTCTGTTTTCCTTCCCAATCTCCCGCTCTATCAACCATAGTTTTACCCTTTTATTTTCTTCATGCTCTCAGTTTACTGTATGGGCTTTTTTTTTGTTCTCTTTTGTCATCAGGGGAATGCCTGGCAAAGCAATGTTGAAGAGTGGTTTTGAGCGACCTGCTCTAAGAAAGCTTGTGTCCCAGCATGTACTATCTGGATTTGCTGCTTCATTGATATTTCTCACTCAAACGAACCAGGTTAGTGGGTCCATTGGCTAGTCGAGATAGCTAAGTAATCCCCTTTGAGTAGTTTCGATCGAATGTTGATTTGTTTGGTGTAGTTTTATCAAACGCATTGCCATCAGACTGCCTGCAGTTCAGACTCCATCGAAAAGCTTGGATCCCAAAATTCAGTCCTGTTGATTCAAACTATATGAGTCCTTTACTTGCAACTTTAGACGCATGAGATAATTAGATTGTTCTCATCTGGTCTGTCTTGAAATTGGCCCTTTTATCATTACGTTACATTACTTGAATAAACATAGAAGTTCTTTCCATGGTCCAATGGCATTACAGGATTAGTCAATTCATGTTGTAGAATTACACATTTTTTCGGACTACAAACTGGAGGATATAGGATCATGTGATGAACTTGAATGGGATCGAAGCAGGGTTTACCATTCTAATACTAGTTTCTTGTCAGGCTGTATCAGCTGATCTATCTCGCCATGAAAACCTGTGCCAGCTCGCAAATGCAGAGAATGCTGCAAGCCTTCCATTTGACAGTGGTTCTGATGGAGGGGGGAGGTTGATGATGATGAGAGGGATGACTGCAAAAAATTTCGATCCCGTTAGATACTCGGGAAGATGGTTCGAAGTTGCTTCACTTAAACGAGGATTCGCTGGACAAGGTCAGGAAGACTGCCACTGCACCCAGGTGAACCTGACTGGTTGGTGTAGCTTATAGTTCTTTTTATCTCTTGAAATCTGAACTCTCACTCCTTGAATCTGATACTTCAAACAACAAACCAGTTTTACGTGCCTTTAGTATATCATAGAGTGAGAAAACAGCGTAATCAACCTTAATCATACTGATGAATAAGATATTACATTGCATCAATATGTAGGGTGTATATACATTTGATATGGCGACACCAGCTATACAAGTCGATACCTTTTGTGTTCATGGAAGCCCTGACGGGTATATAACCGGGATAAGGGGAAGAGTTCAGTGCCTTTCAGAGGAAGATTTACAGAAAAATGCAACCGAGCTGGAGAATCAGGAGATGATCAAAGAGAAATGTTACTTGCGTTTTCCAACATTGCCATTTATCCCCAAGGAGCCATATGATGTGATTGCAACTGATTATGACAACTTTGCTCTTGTTTCTGGAGCAAAAGACCTTAGTTTCGTTCAGGTAAATTAAAAGATTCTGTACATAGTTTAATTTGGTTAAAATACTATCTTGGTCCCGATACATTTCCACTCGTAGTTTAGAAAGCTTAGCTCTAATATCTATACTTACAAAGAATTGGACTGATTACAAATAGTTTGTTTAGCTTGCAAATCATGTTCCTATGTTTTAGAAATGGTTTAAACATTCCTATGGTTTTCGAGATCTATAAATCATATTATTATAGTAAGTTTCACCATTAACTTCCACGGAAATAGTACATATGGCTTATTCTACATATACCATGTGTACTAATTCCATTAAAACTAACAAATTGGAGCGCATGATTTTCAAATTACAAAGACGTTTGAGACCATTTTCAGAAGACATAGGTACATTGGATATCATTGTCTGCCCATCTGCTAATTAGTCAACTGTTTTGTTTGATTCATTTGGACATAAATCTCACAGATCTATTCAAGAACACCGAACCCGGGACGCGAGTTCATAGAGAAGTACAAATCGTACCTGGCGAACTTCGGGTACGATCCGAGCAAAATCAAGGACACTCCTCAAGATTGTGAAGTAATGTCAAATAGTCAGCTAGCTGCAATGATGTCAATGTCTGGAATGCAACAGGCTTTGACAAATCAGTTTCCTGATCTGGGGCTAAAGGCTCCTATTGAACTCAACCCTTTCACAAGTGTATTTGATACTTTCAAAAAGCTTGTAGAACTATATTTCAAGTAGTTTTTGGTTCAATTAGTTGTTCAGCAATACAACCTTGTCTAAATCCAAGCAACTGGTCATAATCCAATCCTCATTTATGGTAGATTCTTGCTAGCATTTCTTTACTTGTGCTTTTAGCTTTTGAAAGAGACTTGATTTACTAGAACTCTATTGTTGAATCTATCATTGCCTTGAAATTCATGTATTAATTAGATATGTGAATTATATTTGGAAATATCAAATTTCTTTACCATTGGGCTCTTTTTGCTAATTAAATACTCTCTGACAAAAGTTTAAACTTTTTTAGGAAAAAAAATAAATAAAAGTACTTTTTCATGTAGAGCAAATGTAATGAATTGAATTCATTCTATGTCACTAGTCCGCACGATGAAAAACAAAATGCCTATTTGGTAACATTTTTATTTCTTGTTTCCAATTTTTGAGAAAAATAAAAAATTAAGTTTCTTATTCATATATTCAGTTTTTTTCAAAACATAGATAAATATATTATTTTATCATTGACGTAGCTTATTCATATTTTCAACAAAAACATAGATAAAAATATTATTTTATCATTCATGTATAAAATGCATAATAAATATATAAAAGAAATATAACATAAAAATTTTGAATTATTTAATTTTCATATAAAACCTTTTACCTTTTTTTTTTTCAATTTGAAAGTTTAGAGAGAGAAATAAGAAAGGGCTAACAAACATATTTATGTTTTTTTTGGAACAAAAATAAGAAACAGCTATCACACAAAATTCATTAATTCAATTTCTCTTTATTAGAAAAGAGGCAACCTAAAACAAAAAACTAGAACCTTACTAAAGGGTCTCAGGTAATTTAAAACTCTCCTGATAATTTAAAACTTTCCTTTTGGGCATGATGTGAAGGAGGGCAATTTTCTTGGGGAGGTAGGCCACAAGAATAATGAAAAAAGTGAGACCCCTATTATCCCAAATATAAAAAATATAAGGTAAAAGATTTACACTAGATCATTAGGTCAATTAAAAAAAAAATTCAAATCTAAAAATAAAATGAGGTAGGCCACACCATCCTCCAAACACCATTATTTCTACTTTTCCTTGCCATTCAAGATACCAACAGAAAAAAATGTATCAGAAACTGAATCTTCCTTGTGAATGTAGCACCATCATTTGGCACTTATTAGAGACAGTGAAACAAGATTTCAGGTCATCAATGGAAACTTTGGTAAGTTGGTCTACTAGATCACTTGCAAAAAGCAAAGAATTTGGAGCAAATTATAGTCATAAGCAAGCAATGGGTTGAAATACACTGAAAAAATGCAAAAAGAGACCCAAGTGGGAAAGAAAAATTCTTTACTATTACACAACTTACATGTTTTTGAGTGCAAACATGTCAAATATGGGAAGAGAACAAATTACCATCCAAGAGAAAACAACAAAGCCAAGCCAGCTTTCTTTTCACTTTTGATTAAGGAAATAAAACGTCTAACGACTAGAACACGGTGTAGCTTCCAACTGGATTGGCGGAGCACGAACGGGTGATGAGTCAAGCTAAATTGCCTAGAAGACACTTGAATGCAAGCAGCCTCCTGATGAAAAGGGCAACCCAAGGTCGATTTCGGCTCTCCAATGTGACTTGCAGCTCCCTTTATGTCATTTGAATCCCAAAATCTATAAGAAAACTTGGAGGGTGGCGGAGCTCCTGCCAAGTGACAGATTCAGATAGAATGCAGCCTATTTAAACTAATGGAGAAAGTTTTTAGTGTCAAGCAAAGGTTTCAGATAGCTTTGCAAAACCGAGTTTTCTGAGTCGATTTGATAGAGGGCGACTAGCCCAAGCTCTATCAGGGTTATTGCACTTTACATCCACAATTGCAACTGCTCTAAGTCCTTTCCTTTCTGGTTTCCCTCTATAGCTGTTGTTTCCATCTGTATAATTATCATTAGAACCAAGCATTGGCATTCGGTGGACATCCCTCGAACTGGTTTTAGTACTATTATGAGAGTTCCCAAAGCTTCTGTTATTGACACTATTATATCTTCTACCATTGCTTACTTCATCTAACGATCTACTTTGTTGCAATCTTTTAGGAATGGAAGCAGCAGACGAGGTAGAAGTAGTAGTAGTAGACGACAAAGATTTGTTTTTGGAAGCTACCGACTTCTGGGGGCCAGATCTCATTGACTCTAATTCCCTCATCATCAAGGAGCTAATAGTTCCAGTAGCTCCAACCTTAATGGATCCTCCACCACCTTTGATAGATTGCAGTTTCTGAGCCATGTTTTCGTCAGGTGAACTAGTATCTTCTAAGAGGAAAGAGGCAATCTTCAAAAATTCCCAACGAAAATTTAACAAATTAAAGCAATTTAACAGCCCATCATAAGATAACCTCCTGAAAGAAAGAAGAAAATGATAAGAATTGATTGTAGCACGGCTAACTTTGCAGATTGAAGTTGGTTATTTTCTATCCAATAGTGTGAGGCTCACAAGTACATAAGTTTATACTAGAAATTAAGCATGAATCTTGTGATCTACTTGAAAATCTGAGATATCAACTTTATAATCAATCTAAAATCTATATTATTATATGTATATAGAAATCAGAGTGACCACGAATACAATATCATACAGGGACAGAAAGCCCAGAAGATATAGAAACTGAAGGAGCACATCGACGAGTTCATGTAATGGAATTCAATCGTTAAGCTGTTCTGGAAAAGCAAATTGTTATAGAAGTGTACTGAAGGAGCCTTCAAAAATTAAATAGAACCAGTAAGGCCTCATAAGGCAACCCAAGAACTTCTTAAAAGCTCTGCCAAGTCTTCTAAAAAAATAGCATCTTCGAAAAATGCAAGCCAAATCCTTGCCCTCCTATTTGATAGAACACACCATTGAGGCCCTAACACGAAAAGCGAAGCTTTCTAGATAACATCTTAGGTATTAGCCCACATATGGCATAAGAGACATGCCAAACAAAGAACTTTTACCTTCTTAAGAATGCAAATTTTCCATAGCTTTGTGAAGAAGGGAGAACGATAATGGACAGGGTGGCAAGTAACTGGCCAAATAAAAATTTGACATAGAAATAATCTAAGGATTCAAGAGACCAGATATATGCTTATCCTTGAAGGATGGATTTAAACAGACTCCCTAAACGGAAGACAAAAGAGTATAAAGCTTTAAAAAGTTTAGAATCAAACCAGACCCTTCTAAATTAGAAATCATTTGTGCAAAGGCTCCTGTCTAAGGAGTAAGGATAAAATCAGAAATGGGAGAGTTCTTGGCATAGAGGTTAGAAAAGCATTTGCAAAGCAGTCCATTTCTAGTCCATCGATCGTACCATAAACAAATATGAACCATGTTTCCTAACAAAACTCGAAAAAGTAATAAAGTCAAGATAACGGTGGAACTAACGGGGGATCAGTTTCAGCAGATTGCAACAGGTGCCAATGCCATTGCCAACAAAAGTGGCAACTACACCCTCATGAGAAGACCATATTACTAACCAAAATCTTAGACCACAAAGCATGACTTTCAAGGGGAAACCACTTAAAAAAAGAAGTGTTATAAAAATCAAGATAACGGCAGAACTAACGGGGGATCGTTTTCAGCGGATTGTTACAGTTGCCATTGCCAACAAAAGTAGCAAATACACATTCATGAGGAGACCATACTTACTAACCACAATCTTATACCAAAAAGCATCAGTTTCAAGGTGAAACTCCACATTCACTTAGAAATAAAAGTGTTATAATCCTTACACTCAGGTTTCCCATATCCAGCCCCCCTGCCCAGTGCCCCACACAATTAGTAACACTTGATTAAGATTAGGAGTTATCCCACAAAAATTATGAAGCAAACAAAAACCAATCCCACTTCAAAATAATAAATCCCAAAAGGTATTCAAATCAAGATTAAAAAACATCAGCTTTAACACTTGAGGAGCCTCACTACACACATCAGCATCACATCAAGAAATAGTAAGGTTACTCAAATCATTCAAAAGTTGTGCCAAAGAAGAAAGAATCATATCATCAATCACTTCAGAAGAACGAAAGAAACTCCAAAAGAATCCACCAAAAGCAAAATCCAAAATGAATCACCAGGAGCTGCGAAATCAAAAGACAAAACACTTCACCGATCATGAGAGAGAGAGAAATAGAGCATACCCACGAGAGAATATCAACAAAATCTGCAGCCAAAAAGCCAAGAGGGTATAAAGAGAAACGAAACGACCCACAAAAGCAGGGAAATCAAAAGGGGAAAGTGGGGATTTTAATTTGGGAATTCGTCAGTGAGTGAATCGATTGGAAGCAAAATCTGAAACTGCGGCTCCAAAGATGATTTAAGGGACGAAATTAGATCTCAAGTTGTTGAATTTTCTGTCTTATTTGCATTTCTCCATCAGACAATCAAACGTGAACCTCACTGCAATTTTCGTCTGAAAAAAAAAAGGTTCGGTTATCGTCTTCATCATCTCATCACTCTCGCCACAATAATTTTTTTTTTCCTTTCATAGTTTCATTTAATTTATTAAAAATAATTAAAAAATTATATATTTTTTGCAATGTAAAAAAATTAGTTTTCTTCTTTTATTTTAATTTCGGAGTTAAAAAATGTACTTTTGTTTGAGTAACAATTTAGTCTTCAGACTTTCAAATGTAACAATTTAGTCATTTACTTCAAATTGGTAACAATTTAGTTTCTGAAATTTAACATGTAATAATTTTATCTTTGAAGTTTAAAGTTTGTAACGATTTAGTCCTCATTATGATATTTTTTTTGTTAAATTTCTTAAATATGGAGATCGATAAACCGATCAAAGATCACATTTATCTATAAATGACAAAAATTAAATCGTTATGTGATTAAAAATAAACGCTTATGAGAATTTTTATGGTATGGACTAAATTGTTATAAATTTTAAAATATAGGAATTAAATTGTTATATATTAAAGTTTGAGGATTAAATTGTTACCAATAAACAAGTACATGGACTAAATCGTTACCATTAAAAGTTAGGTGATTAAATCGTTATAATTGATTAAATCGTTATTTTAATAAAAATATAGGACCAAATTTATTTTTAACCAGCTTTTATGCAAAAAAAATATTAGAACTTTTACCATTGGGTAATTGTCTAATTTTTTACTTTTTAAAAAAAAATTGTTTACTTTGCAGTCCTAAAATTTTTATGTTAAATTAATATTATAGTTCTATTTGTCATTTGGTTTCAATTTAATTTTTATAGATTTAGATTTTAATTTACATATTTTCTTTGGATGGGGTAGAAAGAAGATAAATTGAATTTAAATCAAATACGTCACTTATGACCCTGGAGAAAATAATAATATTTTGGGAAATTAAATCTAGAAACTGAATTAAAATTTTAAAAACCATAACAATGAAATTAAAACGACAGAAACTATATTATAACCAACTAGAATGATAATTTAAGTAAACATATATTAAAATTATTGAAAACAAATAAATTAAATGATTTAAGTCATAATTTTAAATCAATTTGAAATTCACCTGTATTTAGGATGATAAATCAAAAGAAAAATGAATATAAAAGTCAACATTTTTATTTTTATTTTAATTATTTGTTTTTGAGAAATGACATTTGGTCAGTTTGGCCACCTAATATATTAGCTGGCTCTCCGCCTCTTTTCCAAATTTTTTTTAAAAAAAAAGAACAAATTTATCTTTACCACACATATATTTTAAAATGCAATTGGTTTATAAATTCAAGCAAAATTCAAGTGTTCTTGTATTATCGTCGATTGTTATGAAATCTTGAAATGTAATTCTTATACTTTCTAATTTCTATGGTTTATGTCATTATATGACGAACAATTAAACAAAATAGAGTTACACTGCTAATTTAACATTTTACTAAAAGTAATATATCAAATCTCCTGTATAAATAAGACAGATTTTAAAATAATGACTCAAATAGACACAACAATTATTGATATAGAAATTTGACCGTCTAAGATCCCTCCAAATTTGCATTAATCTTCTATCGTAAAAGGGATCGACGTGACCTGCAAAACCAAAATAACTTAAGATCAGTGTAGCTCCTACCACACGGACTCCGATGCTTAAGTTAAAATTGAAGTAGTCTAGAGTAGAGAGTATATTTAGACCTACTTTTAGGGTTTAGCTTACTTCCCTATTTATAGAAGTTGAATCCTATTCATCTCAGAATTATGGGAGTCGAATCTTGATACATCTAGAAAATCTAGTTATCTGAACCAGCGTATCATGTTATGGGTCTGTCGTCGGATCAAGAGTCGGGACACAATGGGTTCGGGCCGGCATGCATCACGGTCGAGTTGGGTCTCTAGGATTCTCCGCCGGGGGTCGAGAACTGCTCGACGCTGAGCCCTGCTCGGTCGGGGGGCCGACTTGGGTTGCCAAGCACTGTCTCCCTTTCTAGGTTGTGCCTTCTCTTAGCTCTCCTCCGGTCTTCTCTCGCTTCACTGGATCTCTTTTTTCTCCCTATAAAAACCATCAACATTTTTCTTATTCTTTTAATTATGTAAATATTTTTTTAGCTACTATGTTGTAGCTCTCATCCATCTTCAAATTTGTTGCACTTTCCAACGAGATTGTCCCTACTTGCATATGAAGTGTCATTGTGTACTTTGTTTTGTAGAGTATTGTCATCTTTCATCAATAGATTCAATACCATACAACTAAAGTTAAAATAATAAACAAACTTAAATTTGTTGGAGTTAAAATTATTCGTTCTTTTTCTTTTCGACAACGTAAACATAGCTTAGCATCAAAACATATGATTCATTCTTTTTTATGTTGGGAAGTTAAAATTCGGAGTTAAAAGACAATTACATACATGTAGTAAAATAAAAGATTCGGTCAATATTTTAAATGTCGATATCGATAGAAATGTCGATGTCTCAATTTCATGGAAATATCTATGAAAATATTGATAAAATATTGATGTCGATGGATATTTCTGTAAAAGTTAAAGAAATTAAAACAATCGTAAAAAAACTATTTAAATCAACAAATAAAAATTTTTCTATTTCAAAATAAATTTAAAATAATTAATATTAATATTATGTATATATTAATGATATTTTGTTGATATTTTGATATTTTGTCGATTTTTTTGTACTACGATGGAAATATCGATTTACCCCTCATGTCGATGTTGAATCCATGAAAACATGGACATGCGATGAAAATGTCGACATATCAATGGATATTTAAAACCATGAATTCGGTATGATGTTTAGTAAGTTTTTTCCTACAAGAAATTAGAGTCTATATATTACACTTTTTAAGGGCACGTGCGATAGTCTTAAAGTTTTTTGATGTGGGAAGTTTAAGGTAACATTCACCTTTCTTGTTTATTGTTTCCAGTTTTACTAGGAAGCTGAAGTATTTACGACTATTTATGTTTGTTGTTTCTCAATACTTTTTTTTATAAATATTCTCAAAATTCTATAAAGATTTTAGGGAAATTTTTTTTCTTTTTTTTTTTTTTTCTATTTCCAACAAAACCAAATTTCTTTATATCTTTTTTCAATAAAAGAAATAAAAAACAAAAAATAGTTACCAAATGTAGTTATGTTTTTTTATTAAAAAATAAAAAACAAGAAATGGAAACATTATAAAATGGGACTTAAAGAACTACGTTCTCGAACACTAAAACCACAATACATTCTAAAAATCAAGGATCGAGATCTACCATGTGGTAACCATCGGACTACCCATCAAGAGTCCTTTAATGTAACTTTGTTAAATTCTAATTTTCTCTATGATATGTTTAACAAGGGGTGTTTAGCCAAATGATATAACCTCTGATTAGGATTTATTATGTTATGTTTTTAGTAATGATCTTAATTAGCCAGCACACCATTGGAATAATTTAGGCTATTTAAGTTGTGAATTTCGAGCTATTTACAACATAGTTTTGTTTGATAAACTCAAGTTGAATTTCAATCAGAATTGAGAATTTCTTCTCTTAGATATTCAAGACGTCTATCTTCCTCATTTATTTACAATTCTTGATCTAGATTTGTGAGCTGAAATATTCTACCTAAAAATTGATCAAACTTATTTGTGAAACATTCAACTTTTGAGTAAACTAATTCTCCTAATCTCTTGGAATTTAATCAGTAACGTAACTTTTATTCTAACTCTTTTCTTGATTGAGTTGATTTCATCATTGTTATGAGCTAAATAAATAAGATTCGACACAGCGACGGGTCGAGTGTGAAAAAACTCAATGATCCGATCAACCAAATTAAGACTTGGGAGGGGCTCAAATCGACTGGACCGACCCGGGTTCGGTGTCAACCTCTGCTCGATACCTAGCAGTCCTTGGCCCAATGACCGAGGACTACCGTGCGTCCAATCCGACTATCCCGCGTGATCCAAGTGATATGGAATGATTGCAAATGGGTCAAACCCCATCAGCAGGATCTCCTAAACACCTTGATCTGACTTTCCTAATTCCCGAAGGAATCAGGACTTAACTCCAATAAATAGAAAAGTAAGCTAAACCCTAGAGGTAATCCTAATCACTCTACTCCCCACATTCGACAACTCCACACTGGTCTTAACGTGACTCTGTTTTGCAAGTCTTGTCCGTCTCTTTTTCTAGAAGATTGGTGCGGAATTTACGGAGTCCCACAAAGTCAAATTTCTGCATCAATAGTAGATTTTTCATAACCCCAAGTCAAGAGTACTAATCATTTTACAAAAGGATTGCGGTGAAATCACTATAGATAAATAACTTTAGTTTATTAGAAATTTGAGTTTCCATAAAACTTCCCATCAATTGAATAGTGTGGTTTTAGCTAGAAATGAATGCATTCTTCAAAGTTTTGAGAAGCTAAAACATTGTGATAAAATAGAAAGATACTTTTTTATTGGATAACACTCTCTACCATTTAATCAAAGCCATTTTTAAAGCTTCCCAACTTATCCAATTATGCTTAATGGCTTATAGTATGCAAAATAATGGATAAAGGGATGAATGTCCTTATCAAATCCATCTGGACATCTTTTAAGTCTAAAAAATTACTTAATATAATTTGTTAGAGGTGGATTTCAGATCACATGGGGCACTTGATTGGATAATGAAACTTACGCGTAGTTATTATCGGTAAACTTCAAGTCTCGCTACCTCAGTTTCATTCTCCACGACCGAACCGATCAAACACCTTGGAATCTTGTTCCCATTTATTGGTCGAACCGATTGGCTTTACTTCAGACTCTTCGACAGACTTCACGACAGCTCACTATGATTCATGGTAATCTTAAAGAGCCGTTGAGGCCTTGTCGGGGACATTGTCACGGAAGTTACCTATAATTAGAACTCATTCACCTCATTTTTAGGTACGTGAACATCTCTTTTCTCTCTAATAAACAACTTGGATTCTTTTTGACTTTGGTATCGGAGTGTTCTCTGTTTTGCAGGTCACCTGTCCACTAGACTCCAGCTCGTTTGCTAGATCAGCCTAGCTTCCGAGCCGAGGTTTGTAGCTTGGTCAAATCCTTAATCAAACATAATTTTTATTTGATTTCATTCTAAATAGCATGTTAGATGACATGTTCACAATGCTATGTTCACTTTAGGTATAAGTCTTCGTGCTTTTACTTTTAGTTTCACCCAAAAAGTTTTGTACCAATAGAGATGTTATCCTTAAACTTATATACCATAAATCTTCACTTCTCGAGTCAATATAAGGCTTTGATCGCATTCCCAAGCAAACTATTACTCTAAAGTTATACCACTATAACTTTATTAGTAAGAGTTATTAGAAAATGCACCGACCATGTTTGAACTATAATGCTATTATAATTAAACCTAGGTCTATTACAGCTCGTTAAAGTTAAACTCGACCCTATTTCAATAATTACACTCCAAAATTTTAAATAAAAAATGAAAAATATAAAATTAACTCCGGAAAATAATTTAAAATGCAATAACACTCGCATAAACTATGAAATATATATAGTAAAGAGTTAATAACGAAAATTTGTTAATTAATTGATTGATTAATTAAGGTATCATGTTATATTGGTTGTATTGTATTGACAGCGATGATGCCTAATAGAGAATTTAGTATCTTTTTAATAGAATTGACTCTAATTTATGGTTGTACTAAAAAAAGACACTCATTTATGGAGGGATAAATAGTTAGAAGGTATTTGGATGGTTGCTATCGTAGTTATATTAGAACCCTTTTCTTTTTACCGAGACAAATATTTAAGCGAAACTAAGGTGCATAGGGAACTCTCCTTGCGTTAAAAGGAATGAAGGACATCTCTAGTAGATATTGTTCAAGAACACGTTCAGGAACTTCTACCATCCAACACCCTTCCACGTTACGTTCCGTCATCATCTTCGCCTCTGTAATGTGTCGTTCGATTTGCAGATTTCTTGCATAAGTTGAAGAAACAACTCTGTAATGTCCGTAAGGTCAAGTATTTTTCTCCCCATCGTACTTATATTTGAAAATATTTTCAACCACTTAAATGAAGAGTATTAATTATGTTTGAAGTTTAACTCTTACATGATCCGAGAAGATTGCTTGATATACCAGTCTAGAAAACTGGAATGATGCAAATTGTGGTCATACCAAACATGATCTTGAAGAGAGATTAACTTTTTTTTTTTTAATATGCAAATTAGCTATTATTAACGCAATATATTTTCACATGTTTAATTAAAGTAATTGAAACAATTTATTATGAGTTGTTATATATGAAAATAGATTGGTTTTGTTAGGATTATAACTTCTTTTTATATGAAAAATAACTAACAAAAACTTTTAGGATGTAATTTTTATGTTTTAACTTAATTAAATAGGCACACTACTAAAAACTTTGAGCGCATTAATATTATCTTTGAAAAATTGAACCCTCGACTCTATGTCTACAATTCTATATTCTAAAGAAATCAAAATTAAAATAAAAAAAACATTGATTATCAACTAAATTATATTGTCAGTCAAAATATAGTTCAAGAGGATAAGATATCAATTAAGTAGATGATTTGAATGGTTGAACTAAAAAAGACCAACCAAATCATTATATTATATTAACATTGAACTAATAAAAAGCCAAATATATGTTAGAGGTGATTTATCTCTGACCACTTGGCAATCCTTGGTAGGATAATAATGATGAGTCGGCGCATAGACTTGATTTGTGCAAGGATTCTTTGACATAATCCATGACAACACGTCGCTTCTCGGGCTGTCGGAGAATCGTTGGAGGTTTGTCGGACATGAACTTCACCTATAAATAGAGACCTTCCGCCTCATTTTCAGGTAAATGAAACTATATTCTCTTGAGTATAGATCAATTAACTACTAACCCGGAGGTCAGAATCCTTACTCTTTTATGAATAGTATAGTTCAATGGTTAAGATATGTTTTCGTTTGTCATTTGTAGGTAAAAAAAATTACATATAATTTAATAAGTTCAAAAAAAAATTTTCTTGAAGCTTTTTTTTTAAGCTGAAATATATAAACATTTCTCCAATGAACTTTTAAATTTTGAACAAATATTAGAACTTTGGAACGTGGTTTCCACTTTGCACCCCCGTTCTCCTTCTTCTTCCTCGATATACAACAGCTCCATTGTTATATAACTCCATTTTTCCAAAAATAGTGTTACGGGTCTTATGGATCAGACCATTTCCTATAGAAATTATCCAAAAACTTTTGAATTTTGCAGGAAAAATGGGGAAATGAAGCAGCAGTTAAATCAGTCATACAGGTCTCGTTTTGCTTTCGATTTGAAAATCTCAAGATTTTAGCCCTCATTTCGACTTCGATTGCTGACCCACAACACTTGCTTCTTACTTCTCCCTCTCCATTTCCGTCTCTCTCAAGCTTCGCACCTTCTTCTGATCTTCTTCTTCTTCGACTGCATTCTTGTTCTTGACCCATTTGAAGCTCTGAATCGGGCGTGTCCGCCATTAGCGCTGTTCAGAATGAGCTCTCAAGCTCCCAAATCGTCAAGACCTGCAAAACCCCCCAACCAATCGCCGCCCACATCGAGATCCTCCGCTTCCTCTCTCTCATCCCATCTCGCCATGGTGGAACTGAAGCAGAGGATCCTCACCGCGCTCTCTAAGCTCTCCGATCGAGACACCCACCAGATCGCCATTGACGACCTGGAGAAAATCATCCAGTCCATTTCCCCGGAAGCCATTCCTATGCTTCTCAATTGCCTCTACGACTCCTCCGCTGACCCTAAACCCGCCGTGAAGAAAGAGTCATTGCGGCTTCTAACAGTCGTATGTGCTTCACATAGCGATTCTACTTCGACCCATTTGACCAAAATTATCGCCCACATCGTGAGGAGGGTGAAGGATTCAGATTCCGGCGTCAAGGATTCGTGTCGAGACGCCATTGGAGCGCTGTCGGCGCAGTACTTGAAGGGGGATGCTTCCGGCGGCGATAACGGCGGCCTTGGTTCGGTGGTGGCGCTGTTCGTGAAGCCTCTGTTTGAGGCAATGGGGGAGCAGAACAAGGGTGTTCAATCTGGCGCGGCAATGTGTATGGCTAAGATGGTGGAGTGCGCGGCAAGCCCACCCATCACGGCGTTTCAGAAGCTTTGCCCCAGGATCTGTAAGTTGCTCAACAATCCAAATTTTTTGGCAAAGGCTTCACTCCTCTCTGTGGTATCCAATTTATCACAGGTTCGTTTTAACTCTCTGTGGTTGTCCCTTATGTTTATTTTCTTGCCTGTAATTTTGTTATTTCACATTTTTTCATCATGTATTTTGAAATTTGGTGCTGCATTTGATGGTTTTGTCTGAAAAATGAGTTCAATGAAGATGTTTGATAAGCAGCAAGAAATAATACGTTGCAAGTTTATTATGTTTGGAGGGCAAAATGAACTTAAGACTAAGCATTATTTCTGAAATCCTCAATGTTGTGAAGCAAGTATATAACTTCATAACGATGGAAGCAACTTTTCTTTAGAAACTTTAGTTGAGTTCAATATCAAGGCCTGCTACTTCAGCGTGAAAAGATGAACTAAAATTGTCTCTCCTTTTAAGAAAACAAAGTAAAATGAACAGATGATTTGAAAATGTTTACAAGAACAGAACTAGAAGTCAATGGCTAGTCCTCTAACTAAAGAGAAAAAAAAAAAAGGGTAACATGTGCAAGTACAGACTATTTTCTTTTAGGTGATAATTATTTAATTTCAGTTTCTAGGGAAAATATGTTACCTCTCACAACTCCAGATTCTCCAGTCTTGTGTTAGAAAAAGAGGAAGACTTCAGTTTTTTCATTAGAGTTATCAATTCCAGAACTTCCTCATTGGTAAACACCTCCTGGTTCCAGGAATTCAACTAGCTGAACTAGCACACCACAACTCTGAAATGAAGCATCCTTTTTATTTAAAATATCATAAAGTCTAATAAGGGAGGAGGCATAAAGGAAATTTAACCAAGGATCCTTATAAAATCTAACATCTTTGCCATTACTCACCAAGAAAAGGCTTTAATCCTCTGTAAAGTGACCAAGATTCATGATTTCCTTCCATCGAATTTCGGAACTACATCTCTTCTAGACTCTAAAAACCAACCCCCAAACTAGTACCAAATTTGCTAGTGATGGTTTTACGCCAGAGCATGTGTCTTTCCTCCTTCCTCACTTTTTGGGTTGAAGCGTGGAATTCGACCCCTCTTTAATGCTTCTCTATGGGGCAGTGGTCTCTGCTTTGTTGATTACCAACCTTTGGGTTCCTTTTTGTAAGTTTTTTTCAGCCCTTAGTTGGTTTGGCCGTGGTTTTTTGAGGCTGTATTTGTTTGTTTTTCATTTTTCTTGATGGAAGTTCATTTCTTATGTGCATATAAAATAGAAGTGTCTGAAAATCCTCTTGGAAAAGGAATTAGGCTGCAAGTTTGTCAAAACAGCTCGGAAAAGGCCAGGGGTAATTTTTCCCTGTGGTGGCTGGGGGGGACTACATGACCCTGCCCCTATACATGGTTCTGTGGCCCACACCAAAACAGCACCTTACCCCTATATGATGGATTGTTTAGCTATTATCAGAAACCGATAACAATTTATATATATCTGTTGCCTTCATACTAAGAAGAACATAATAGTTTAGTGGAACTTGTTTCAGGTTGGTGCTATTGGACAACAGAGCTTGGAACATTTGCTACTAAGTATTCATGAGTTACTTGGGAGCACTGATTGGGCAACACGCAAGGCAGCAGCTGATGCCCTAAGTGCACTAGCATTGCATTCAAGTAATTTCATCACAGATGGAGGTGCTTCCACTTTGGCAGTACTTGAGGCTTGCCGTTTTGACAAGGTAATCTTTTGCTTTCATTTGTATAAAGCATTTCACCCGCCCTGCCCTATCTCTGTTATATCTGTGTGCATGTATTTCTTATTTCCTTCTCGCATTCTATAGACTTCAAGAATTAATTTTTCAGAAAAGCTTCCAAACTTCTCAATTCAATCTTTTCTTTTTCTTTCTTTTTAATGATAGATTTTTATTTTTCTAGAGGTTTTTCTTTATAGTTGGTGAATTCCTTATTCTTCCACTTTTTTAATCTCTTTCAGGATAAAAAAAAAAGTGAATAGGATGCATGTTTTTCTCTGGTCTCTGGCCCTTCAAAACTAAAAACATTATTTGCAAGACTATTGTAAGTGAAACTAGAATATTGTTAGTTTGTAACTGAACACTATGATAACTAACTAGACTACTGGATGCTGATATTCTGGAACACTTGTATAAGAACTATAAATTTTATTTGTTGAATAGAATCTTATTGTTTGGAGGATATAGCATAACAATTGTCACGGTGGGGATTAATGGTATCTAGTTTATTTTACAGATAAAACCAGTTCGAGATAGCATGACAGAGGCACTTCAGTTATGGAAAAAACTTGCTGGGAAAACAGATGGAGCTGCGGAAAGCCAGAATGCATCTCAAGGTATACTGATTGATGGGTCTTTTCCCCTTTTACTTTTGATTTTGTTCTTCTTGAGGTTGGGGAGTACCTTATTTTATTTTTTTCTGGTGCCATCTAACTCTTGTTCCATTTCCATGTGATTTTCTTGCTATAAATGTCAGACGGTGAAAACCATGAAACAGCAGACTCATCAGAAAAGTCTGACCCAAAAAATGCTGATTCCCCTCAGGGAGGGAGGTCACTAGACAAAGATAAATCTGAGGATTCAGTACCGGTTTCAAATTCATCTTCGAAAGCCAAATGTGGTAGTATTTCGGATAAAGCGGCTGTAATATTGAAGAAGAAAGTACCTGCCTTAACTGACAAGGAGTTGAACCCAGAGTTCTTCCAGAAACTTGAAACTAGGGGATCTGGGGATTTGCCTGTGGAGGTGGTTCTTCCTCGCAGACACGCTGGTTCTTCAAATGCAAACGATGAGAAATTGGAGCCAGACGATTCAAATGCCGGGGGAAGATTAAATCGCGTTGAAAACACACATTCTGATGATTTCCATAGATCATTCAACAGTAAGTATCGAGACATCGAAAGAGGTCAATTGGCTACTCATTCTAAGCTGCGGGATTATGAAGATCTCGAGCGAGATAAATGGCATGATGGGAAAATGAATGGAAGAGATTCCAGAACAAGAGCATACAATGTGAATGATCAAAATGACATATCTCAGAGGGAATCTTCTGGCGCTCGTTCTGACTTCTCCAAAATGGACACGCACTCGGAAAGTGCCTTCATAAACAACAAAGGAAGTTGGTCCGCTATCCAGAGGCAGCTATTGTTGTTGGAGAGGCAACAGGCACATTTGATGAACATGTTGCAGGTATATGCTCAACATATGCTATGTGGGGTTAGTTCTCATGTCTGAATTTTAACTTGTTATTTCACACTTCTATATCACAGGATTTCATGGGAGGCTCTCATGATAGCATGATAACTTTGGAAAATAGAGTACGTGGACTCGAGAGAGTCGTCGAAGAAATGGCTCGTGATTTATCTGTGTCGTCAGGCAGGAGAGGTAATTTTGCTCTTGGATTTGAAGGATCGTCTAATAGGCATCTAGGCAAGTATGGTGGATTTTCAGACTATCCCGGTGGCAAGTTTGGAAGAAATAATGATGGGAGGGTTGCTTTTGGAGAGAGGTTTGTTCAATCAGAAGGAATTGGTTCGAGTATGAGAGGAAGGAGTGCTGCGTGGAGACCTGATATGGCGGCGGAGACTTGGGATTATCCTGCTTATGTGTCGAGAAACGGGCAGATGTGCTCTAAGAGAACTTTAGATGGTGGCATCGACAGTAGGTCGTCTAAATCAGAGCAGGAGAGTGACCAGGGAGGTAGCAGAAGAGGCTGGGACAAAGGGGCTGGACCTTTAAGACTTGGTGAGGGGCCATCTGCAAGAAGTGTTTGGCAAGCATCGAAAGACGAAGCAACCTTAGAAGCGATTCGAGTCGCTGGGGAAGACAGCGGAATATCCAGGACTCCAAAAGTGGCGATTCCCGAATTGACTGCAGAAGCATTAGCAGATGACAATGCTGGCCAAGAACGGGATCCAGTATGGACTTCTTGGAACAATGCAATGGATGCCCTTCAGGCAGGCGACACGGAGACAGCTTATGCTGAAGTGCTCTCCACTGCGGATGACATCTTGCTCATAAAACTAATGGAAAGATCCGGTCCTGTGGTCGACCAGCTCCCCGACGAGATTGCTGCTGAGGTCTTGCGTGCCGTGGGACAATTTTTACTCGAGCAGGACTTGTTCGACATATGCTTATCTTGGATTCAACAGGTATGTCTTTTACTCAACTCCCATCGTTTTTCGAAACTTCTCACCTTTATTAAGCTGTTACGAGAATGGTGAAACTGAAACTTTGGCATGGTGTTTCAGTTGGTAGACATTATTTTGGAGAATGGAGGTGATTTTGTGGGGATTCCTATGGAAGTGAAGAAAGAAGTGTTGTTAAATTTTCATGAAGCTTCTTCAACAATGGATCCACCAGAAGATTGGGAAGGTGCTTTGCCTGACCAACTTTTGTCACAGTTGGCCTCTGCTTGGAGAATTGATCTTGGACACCTCCAATAGGCCATTTATGAACCTTTTTTTTTTCTCTCCCTTTTTGTGCTGAATTGCTGTTTTTTCCCATCCAAAATGAAATGAAAAATGGGATTTTTATATATATTTGTTTTTTTAGGTAAGTGGTTTTAGGTTAGTTTTTTGTTTGTTTCTCAATTATTTTTAAGAATGGTGATTTAATAATTCTTACATGTTAATACTATTATGTTTGGAATTATTGTTAAAAAATGTGCGAGATTAAAAGGAAGAATAGTTTCTATTTGTTCTAAAAACAAATAGATCATCTGATAGAATATATGTGCAAAAGATAATTTGTATAGAAAACTTTTAATTGCGTAGTTATGTTAAAAAATTATGGAGTTTTTACTTTTTAAAATAGATTAAATTACATTTTTAAAAATTAGAGTTTTTATTTTTTGTTGTAATAAATTTTGTTTTGAAATATTAATAGGAAGTTGAAATAGGTGGCCAATTGTGTGTATCACTGCTAATAGATGTAAGCATAAAACTTTTTTTATTATTTTTTTAGTACATGAAGTGGGGTAGAGAAATTTAAACTTATGACTTCTTGGTTAATGTCTTGAGTTATGCTTCTAGTGAATGATAATTTTTATTAACGAATATAATTTCGATTAGACTCCCTAGTGATAATTTAGTCGATTGAAATAAAGATGAGAAGAAAAAATTAATTAAAAATATATTATATATACTTGCCAATCAAAAAAATTTTCAGCTAATATAGATCTTGATTTTTTCTGCTAATATAGATTTAGAAAGAAATATGGTACCAATCCGAACGTAGCTCGATCGCACTTATTATCCTGGTGGGATGTGACTTGTGTATAAATTTTGAAAATGGATACCATCTTTCAAGTCAAACTCAAAAGAGTGCTGTACAAAGTATCATGATTTTCTTTTACAAAATTCAGTAAATTTATATAACCAATCTGTTGTTGGTTTGGAAGTGAATATGTTCAACAACACAAGGCACACCATATAATAAAAAACCACTACTTTGAACTCATCCCATAGCTCATCAAGATCTGTTGTATTATTATAGCAGAAGAGCAAAAACCAGAAGCCAGTTTCATCTTCCTCTATTCACTGCAGATGAACTTCTCTTTAATTCCAACATCAACATGGTCCAACTTATAACTGAATTCATGGGAACCAAAAATCGGGTTATGGAGGCAGCAGTATTTACTGAGTAGTTCTTATACTCTATCTGGACTTATGCCCATTAGTTTCTGTAGTTTCTTTCTGTAGTTTCTGTAGCTTCTCAATTTTCTTTTCCTAGTGGTTTCGTCGAGATGAACTTCGTCTGAAGTAGCTCTTCTGCTCGAGCCCTTGGCTGTGAACTGACTAACTGGTTCTGAAGGAGGATCGTCATTGCTTTCCTTGGAGTCTTTAGCCATTTGTTTGGAAGTTCCTGCACCTGCAACGTGATCAGACTCAACAGAATCTTGAAATCTTTGTGTGGGAGAAAATTTACTAGTGACAGAAGTGTGGGATCCGACGCCAACTGAACACGGAGTCGAACATTCGGGACTTCCTAAACTAAATGATTTAGGTGAGGTGCAGCAACCATCCCCACCCTTCACTTCCTCTATTGAAGCTGACCTCCTTTCCAAGCTTCCAGCTTCTCTGGTGGGAAAACCAGATTTACAAACCGGTTTGAACAAAACATCAAAGTCGTCGCTCTGCTCATCATCTAGGATCTCTATAATCTCATATTTCATGGAGGAACGAGAAACAGTCTCGCCGTTCTTCAACCCCATAGCTACACTTGGAGTATGGTAATCTTTAGAGCTCAATTCAACCTCAGCTGGCGACGTTTGAGAAGTATCTGAGCTTCTTCTCAAAATGTTTGGTAGTTTTCCTCCGCAAATAAACTCAGAATTCTTCCACCACTCGAAGTATCTTAACGAAACACTGGGCTCAAAGGCCCTCGGAGGAACAAAGAAGCAAACATTTTTAGGGACAATGAGCAATCCAGAGAATTCACCAGGTAAATCTTGATCCATGCCGAACTGCATCGCCACACGATGAGGCATATACCTCTCTTTACTATCAAATCCAACCAAGTAAGACATTGTCATACATATGACATAACATTGCAAATCCTCATCAGAATTCTTACCATTGTCAACTAATAAATGCTTTTCAAGTATGTAGTAAGATGAATGATTCCAGTTGCTTATATCAGCAGCATAGGGCCTCCATTGAAAGCATTGCCCTGTTATAAAGATGTTATCAACAATAGATTTTTCAATTTTAAAGGTGACTTTGTTCCAGAGTGCAGTTCTTGGTTCCCAAGGCTCGAGTTTATTTGGGGGTTTCTGTATTAGATCAGGAAAATGCTCAAAAGCCCACAATAAAACAAGTTGAAATGGAGCAAAGACATTGATTTCATCGTCATCATCATCAAAAGAAAGTGCTTTCTCCTTCAGCAACCTCAAGTTCTTATACAAGCCTGCAAGAACTGCAGGGGCTAGAGCCATCTGGGTACCTTCAGACAAATGGGCAGCAATGGAAAACACATCCTTCGAAATGGTTTCTTTAGCATGTATAGGGAAGACATACCTTGACAACCAGAGTGAGAGAAATGCCACATGCTCAAATTCACTGTCATTCTCCATAAAATGCTTCATCCAAGCTCCATGAGAAGCCTTCTTAGACCTCTCTCTTGACATTGCAGTCTTTCTGTCTCTCATGGCGTTCACTGCCATCTTCAAGGCATCTGTAGTCAGAGGCTTCTCTATGGGTTCCCCAAGAACAGAGAAACCCCCAAGAATCATCACATCTTCTAATGTAATCGTGGCTTCCCCCCAAGGAAACACAAAAGTGTTCGTCTCTGTACACCAAAACTCAGCCAAACCCAACACTACTTCCTTATTGCACCTAATCTCACAGCACGAACTCATGATGGCATCGTGAATTCCAGTATGCTTCCACATGATAGAGCGTTTTACCTCCAACTTTTCGACCCATCTATCCCAATTCTTCTGTGGCAATGCCCATCCTCTGAAGTTCACTTTCTTTGGCCACCCTTTATCTCTTATAGACATTTCTTCAAACAGTAGGTTGGCACGCCCAGAAATCCTCTCTGCGTCGGCCGAGCTCCCCGCGCATGGTTTCAGAAACCTCCCAATCCTCTCGGTTGGCTTCCCGCTTCTGGAAATGACTGTCCCGTACCTTTCTTGATACATGAAATCCGCCATTTCCATGGTAACCAGAAAAACGAAGGCGAAGAAGAAGAAGAAGAAGAAGAAGAAGAAGGGGAGGCGGAGGCTGTCGATTGAGACATTGCCGAATCCCGGTTGTGGAATCGAAATATGTATAGAGAGGCGAAATGCGGCGGAGAGTAATTTCAACTATGGATCGTTAAATTGTGAAGAGTTTCGTATGAAAAACTTCAATCGACGCCTTGCTTCATTTATTTGCCTATACTTTTTCTTAAATCATTTAAATTACAAATTTCAACTACAATCATTTTCAAAAACTTGTTTTTATAGGAGAAATTTAGATAATTCGTAGAAAAACAATACAAAAAATGATGGACTAGCCACGAGCATCTTCGACTGGAATAGCTTCGCTGTCAGACACCCAAAATTATAGATAGATAGGGAGCCCCACTCTACAGTGGTATTTGATTCTATCTCAATCTTAATATCAAGGTCGATCTTCTAAGCGGTTCATCTCGACCTGATCGGTAAAGACCATTCACTTTATTACATAGATAAGAGACTTTAAAATTAGAATTCTAAATCTATTTTGTAGATTGATTTGATGCAACTTAACTTTCAATATAATTGTTAATTTTTGCGTTCATTTTAATTTTGTGCTTCCATTTTTCATGACTTCATTTTGATGAATTTCAAGAGATTTTTGTGATAATTTTTTGTTTGACAGTCGTTACACTCAATTTTTAGTTTTCACAAAACAAAAGTTAGGATAAAAATTAAAATTTGTTTAACAATATTTTAGTGGTACAATTATATATTCCAATTTTGTCAGTGGCATTATTATTTGAAATTAGATAAATTTTTTAGTTTTTGAATAAAATAATTCTAAAAGGGGCAGGCTCTTGCACTTCCCAAGTGAGCGCCGCCACAAAAAATTTCAGATTATCAATTATTATTCAGTAATTTTTAGATTTTTTTTAATTACTTATATTCCATCTTTATATTTTCATAATTGAAAGATTATATTGTTTTAGCAGTGTAATTATATCCTATAAAATCTCTTCTTTTTTTTAATCACGAAGATTAGACTACCACGCTCGTGACTATGACATGACTTAATAATAAATTGACATAGGTTGGCCTTAAAAATTTATATTATTTTATAAAAATTCATATCTCGTCAATATATATTTCTTCTAAAACTCATTTGACGTTTCTCCTTCCCTCTTCTTCTTCTACAATTTCTCACCTTCTTGTTTTGTAACACATTATTCACTTTTTAGATAATTTAAAAGTATACAATTATCTTTTGTTTTTTTATTTGTTTTTTTATTTATTATGTTTCCTCATCTTCTAAATGAAATATTACATATATTTTTAATTATATGATTAAATTGGGAAATTCATAGTGAGAATAGTGAACACATTCATCATTCATCATCACAATTTCTAACTTTTTATTATTTTGCATGTTAATATATATATACATTCAATATTTTCATTATTTATTTTTCCTGCCTCTAAATATTTTTATGTATCCATCATTTTTGTGCAGTTAATCATAGTTCCTAACTTTTTATTATTTTTTTATGTTAATCTAAGTAATAAATGGATCTCTTGTTTTTCTATTCTTTAATAAAATTATTAATCTATTGTTGTAAACTATTTTGGTGTAATAAGGGATATGGTTTTTAATTTTATGTTAAAGAAAAAACCATATTCAGAAAAGAAAAAAAGTAGCAAATAGAAATATAAAGTAATTTACTTATTCTTCCCCAATAAATCACTCCAATTTTTTAAACCAAAAAGTGAAAGACATTCACTCCATAGGAAAGTATAAAAACCTCACAACCAAATTATATATGTGAACATATTTTTAGGTTAAATCATAATTAAAAGTGTCATGAATTTCCGGAGTCAAAGTTTTTTTTTTCCTTTTTCTTTTTAGTTTAATAATATATGAAGATGAGAAATTGATTCAATAACATTTTGATCGAAATTATAATATCTTAATCAGTTAAGCAATACTCACGTAATTTCACCGACACATGTTAAAAAAACAAAAAAAAAATATATGTTATAGTCAAATAAAATGGTAAATCAAGTAATGATGGTTCAGAAGATTTTTTACTTATGAGTTTAATAACCAATCATTGAAAATTTAAGTTTTATGTAAAATGTGTTTGAATTGCAATTTTTTTTGCGTATAGTATGTCGGGGTAGCGGATCGAATTCACAACCTTTTGGTTTGAATTGCAAATTGGTTGAATAGTTTGCGAATTTATAATGAGACCCACATGCTCGATATATGTTTGATTTATTGACTTCATAGTTTTAAGCCGTTTTTTAAGTTTCTCAATTATTCTTTACTAAATTTAATACTTTTGAAATTTTCATTTTGGTATACTAATTTCATGTAATAATCTATCTTTAACATCTGTCATTCTCTTTAAAAGAAAAAAAAAACCATCTGTCATTCAAATTTTCTATTGCATATATATATATATATATATATGTTCATTTTTTAAATTAACATCTATATTTTTAAATATTTTATTTTAATATTAAAATGTTATATAAAAATCTATCTTAATTTATACCATTTAATTTTAGTGTATAGAGTCGAGTATCATGTTTGAAAATGAATGGGGTAGAATTTAATTAATATAATACAAATTTTTTTTGCCTGAAAAGGCATATAATACTAAAATTAAAAAATAAAGAAAGCAATCATGAGATTTGTAAACCAAAAGAGGAAAAAAAAACATTGGAAAGTATAAATACCCAAATAAACATTTAAATGGTACAATAAATGAAATAAAATAAAAAAATTTATGTTTTGTGCAAAAACATATTCAATTGGTTGTTTGTCCGACAACTAATTCTATTGACTCTGATGATAATTTTTGTCCTAGAGGCTTAATTTTAAACGTAAATTCTTAAAATATGTCACAATAAAAATAATAACAATAGTAATATATATTTTTATAGCTAAATTCTAAGAAAGATTAAAAAAGAGAGAAGTTTGATTCCAAATATTTTATAATTAAAAAAAATTGACAAAATGAGTTTGAGAAATTATTGAATCAATAAATTTTAAACCATTGAATTATTAACTTCACAATGTAAATATTTCACTTTTTCTTTCTAATTTACTAATTAAATTATTATTTCTATAGGAATCCGCAAAAGGCCGAAGCCGAAGGCCCAATAAATCCAGTGGGCCCAGTTCGGTTAAAGCTCGAAAAAGAAAAAGAACGAAAAAGACTAATTGGAAGCTTTTCTCTATCAGAGCCAGGTTTCGATCCTGGGACCTGTGGGTTATGGGCCCACCACGCTTCCGCTGCGCCACTCTGATTATTGAGAAGCAAAGCAATACTTTATTTATATAAAGTAGATAACAATTCCAATAAATAAGACAAACATTCAGAAAATCTTAAAAATTATTTATGACGTCATATTATATATTTTATTTACATTGTTTTAATATTTTTGAAGCTTTAAATTTATTCTCATTATGTAAAATTTTTTCAACAAGATCTCTACACATCGCAACCTTCTCTAAATTCGTGATGTTATGAAAATCGGTAGTTCTTTAAATAGATGTAAAACAATTTTTTTTAATCTTCTTTCGGTAATTAAGTTAAATGATTTCATCAATAGAAATTTAGTTAAGCAGTTAATGCATTTGTATCCACACTCCAAAAAATATATATATCTATCGATATAATCTTAGTGGTAAATAATACCAATATATAATTAAGAGGTCACGAATTCCAATCCTCTACACCAATTGTATCACACACACACATATATTTATATATATATATATATATATATATATATAATCTATTTTCTTCGTGCTAATGATTATTATGAATGAGAAAAATAATTGTTATTGGTGGATATAAAAATATAATTTATATCATGATGTGAATGATAGATTGAGGATATGGTAGATATGACACTAGTGATTTTATTTTTGGATGCACAAAACATTTTTTAATCATTAAATTCCTATGAAATTTTTATTTATTTTGTTTTGATCTATAAATTTTAAAATATTTCATTTTATTTAATTTCTTAAGTTACACAATTCTATTTAATCCATAAACTTTTAATGTAGTATTTCATCTACATGAATATCTATGGATCATCTCTATCTATATATCAATCTTGTTAAATAATTTAAAGTCCAAAATTGAAAAAGAAAAAAAAAATTCAAAAACTAAAATAAGATTTGAACTTTTTTTTTTTTAATGTTTCTCATGATCGACGAGGAAGTATAACTCGATGACATTTGTAATGTAGAAGATTCTTTTATTAGGCAATGAAATGACCCTATGAACAATGATGAAAGTGTTTGAAATATAATTCAATTGTGGATGTGAAAATGCCCAAATACAATACATAAAGTTTTGTTCATGGTTAATTTACTCTCCAACTATATAATTTGTGGTGCTTCTTCCATTACCATAATTTTATTTTTCATATATGTGTAATGTGCTTCCCCATCTTTTGATAATTTCTAGTGCTCCCACTACCTAAAGATAGGGAAATTTGTAGTAGTGTATAATGTCACATAATCCATTTTATTTAGAATTGAATCGTGATCCTCGATGTATTAGTTTGATCTTATAATAAGAACGCATAATTATTATTGCTATAAAACAAGATCGGATGTTAGCTTTTGTTATCTTTACTTAGAGAAACAATTGGAAAGAAGTGAGTCGATCGTTGGAACTATTGGTCTTGGAATCAAGAATAGATAGGCTTGCTTTTTAATTGAATTAAATTTTTTATCCAAACTTAAACGTAGGTTTATGCTTTTGTTCGAAGAATCTGAAAATCTAGATTTGATTGCTGTGTCGAATAGGGGAAGAAAGAAAAATTCTTGTTTTTATCCATCCAGTTTGAGCTCTGTATTATATATACACAAGAAAGAAAAACTTAAACTAAAATTTGTTTGACAATAATGATTCTTTTCAACTATGTAATTATTATTAAATGATTATTTTATTTTTAATTATCAAAATCAAATATAAATTATTTATTTTAGTGCAACGAGTATGAGAAGATGGAGGATTGAATCTTCGATATCTACATAAGGAACAAGATGTATCAACTGTTGGGTTATATTTATATTGATAAAAATATAAATGGTCAATAAAGGAGATCATAAGTTAAGAAAAGAGAAATAAGAGATATTTTGAATCGAGAGGGAGGAGTTAAGAATAGAAAAAATATAAACTTGTTTTTTAATTTTAATTTTTTTTAGTACAACGGAATTCGAACCAACAATCTCTTAGTTTGAGACATATGTCAATTATTGCAAAGCTATCATCACTTTGACTTTTAATTTTTTTAATTTTACTCACAATTTGAAAAAATATTTTTAAAATTGGGTGTAAATAACCATATTTTTCAGAAAAATGAGAAAGTCATTAAATAAAAATGAATTGAATATCAAGCTCGGAAACCCAAAAAAAAGGAAAAAAAGAAGTTTCCCAACACATTTTCCAATTTTAAAATTTGGTTAACATTTCAAAAAGTCTTTTTTTTTTTCAAATATGGAAAAAGAAAAAAGGAACAAAGAAAATAGATGTATATGTAGTTTCATTAACTTAATTTTTAATCATAAACAACAAGAAAAAAATTTGTTACTTATTTATGAAAAATATATTTTCAAAAGTTGTTCATTCACTGGATAATAAGAAAGGTAGATTAAACCCTTCTAATTTAGAGTATAATTAGCTAGGGTGCCTCAACATTTTTTATAATATTACATGAAAAATCTAGATTTGCGCCCAACTCAACAGCTATTTTTTTTTTTTTGATAAAAGGAAAAAATATCTCCTCGCTCTGGAAAATTGATATCACTCCATTTTTAATATACATATTAAGACTGAACTTGTTTGGATATATCTAAGTATATCGTGCCACATGCCTCTCAAACTTTCTATTGCGCTTGTCATTAAAGTACTCTTATATATTTACCTTCCTTCTGTCTCGTAACTTAGGTTAAATAAAGTACCATTGAAAAAAGAAATATCTTTAATCAAATCAATTGTTATTTTTTATTGAATCACAAGAAGGTGTGAAATATTATTTTCAAGTTTTAAAATTTCTTCCATATATATAAATCACGATCAAAGTTTTTACCGCTAGACATGAAGTAAGTATTTCTCTTATAAATATATCAATCTCTAATCTCTTTAAACCAACGTCCCATATCATAGTATTTTTCCCCTTACAAAACTCTTATGTGAGTTTTTATGGCTTCTTCTTTCAGTAACACCGTTAGTTTTTTCCTTTACACCGTCGTTGTCGTGGTCCTTCGGGTGCCACAATCGATAGGGGCGGTGCCATTACCGTTTCACCCCCGCGATGTGCTTCCTTTGTTACCCAATCGAGTCGCCCGACCAGTCCTCAACTCTTTGAGCAGTGCTGTCGATCTCCTGCCGAAGTTCGTCGGGGCTGCCATGTCCGATCCTCAGAAACCTCTCACGTGGTCAGGTTCTTGCTTCCGCAAGAACTCTGCTTGGTTGGACTTGAGGAGTGATGGTGGCACGCTTCATATTGAGGTGCTCTCTATTAAAATTTTACATTAAATTAATGTCACGAATTCCATAACTTTATAAATTACAAAACCAATCACAAATATAAAATTATTTATTGATTAATTTTAAAAATAGTAAATCGATGACGAACCTGAGCATTATATATTTTCGACCTTGAAAGCTGTTTTTGGTGTATTTTTATTGACTAAAAAGTTTGGTGGAATCCATTTATTTATTAAATGCAACGGAAACAGATCGCCAATAAAAATACCAATTTTCAGTAGACAAACCTCTTTATACAACATGTCGAGCATAAATCAACGAAAATTGGCATATATCTCCAACCAAGAGGTTGAATTCCCACCCCACACATTGTACTAAAAAAAATAATTAAAACATATCAAACGTTAAAGCGAACATAACTCAACAGTAATTGACATATATCTCCAGAGATTATGACATATATCTCCAGAGATTATGAGTTCGATCATCCATCCCCAGTAACATTATATTTTAGTCTAACATTTTAGTTTTTGCAAATATGGCAAAAAAAAAATTGTAAATCAGATTTTTTTTCTTTCCTTTTGTTATTAATTATGATTTTACATTCTTTTTGAAAATTAAGAAATCGATATTAGTAGTAAACTTGATATTATCTTGTTATATATGCAAACAACCCTAAAATTTATAACCATTAATCCCTAACCATAAAAAGTTCTGCAACGATTTAATTTTGTTAGTTTCTAAGCAGATTTCATTCCTAAAAGATTTATTGATGAAGTAAAAAACTCCATTATACATATTTCAAGGAAAAAAAAACTCCATTATACAATTTATACTATACTATACCTTGATCAGAGTTTACAAAAAAACCCAAAAAAAAAAGACTAAGTTTATTACTTAAATGAAAATAAAAGAAACTGTAATATTATATTGGTGTGGATTTTGCAGGTGGGCGATGCTGTAAGTTTGACATGCATTGATCTCTATGTGTTCGCAACGCCAGATCGAGCGACCGGCGATTACTATTTCAGATCCAAAGAGCACACGTTCGAGTTCAAACTCTGGGAAGACGAAGCCGAATATGAATATGTAAGAATCAAAATCAAAATCAGAAAACAGAGCACACACAAATTGAATCAATTAATCGATCAATCGGTCGAAATCGATGTTCAATCCTGACGGATTTTTGTGGAATGGAATATGAATATGTAAGAATCAGAATCAGAATCAGAATCAAAATCAGAAAACAGAGCACGCAAAACACAACACACAAATTGAATCAATTAATAGATCTATCTGTCGAAATCGATGTTCAATCCTGAAGGATTTTTGTAATTAGGTGAAAGAGAAGGGGATATCGATTTTTCTGATGGAAGCGGGGCTACTCGGAACCCTAGAGGCGTGTTTCGAGGCGGTTCCTCTGTTCATGAACGACGAGGAGGGAGAGAAGGCTAACCTGAGGTTTCTGGAGAAGAACATGAAGGCGAGCTTCACGGAGCGGCCACCGGCGGCGTGGATTTCCGACGTGGACGCCGACGACATTAACTCCGGCGATTTTCTTGCTCTGTCCAAGATCCGCGGCTCCTCCGGCGCTTTCGAGACGCTGGAGAAATGGGTCACCGGAGCTTTCGCGGGTCACGTCGCGGCTTTTATAAGGGATCCCCAAGGGAAGCTCTGGGTCGCTGAATCCGGCCGCGAAAGTGATCAGGTGCGGTCCTAAATTTATTTTTATTATTGTTATTATTTTAGTCCTGAATTTATTTATTTTTTTCATTTTTTATTTCGACCCTTGAATTTTCTAAAATTAATGAAAATTACTATTTTTGGTTCTTATTATTATTTTGCTACTTCATATATATATATATATATATATATATTTTTTTTTTTTTTTTTAATGCCACTTTGATGAATATTATTTGAAATCATCCTTCCCTTTAAGAGAGCAGGATGAATATTTAGCCATAAAAAAGTTCCATTATATATAAAATTGTGCGGTGTGTTTGAGAGTATATATTAGGGAGAAGTGATAGCATTGACAGCATGGGAAGAATGGTGGGAGATTGAAAGAAGAAAGACAAAGCAAATCCCCACATTGCATTGCTTCGTTTGAGCTCAGAAATGAGAGCCAAATTCAACAACACCGCTGCATGGGAGTTCGTGAGCAAAATGAATGGCAAGACATATGGCTACCACAACCTCATTTTCAGCTGGATCGACACCTCCACTGCAAACTATCCTCCTCCCCTTGATGCCAATCTCGTAATAAGAAAAAAAAAACCTACAAATATCATGTTGATGCCGAATTCTGCTGAGGACTCGAAAGTCGTCCACATTTTCATCAAAATGAGCTACGAAGGAGCGAGCCATTGCAGGTCTTCCAAAAGCTCACTCCTCTGTATAGCTCATTCGGTTGAAAATGTAGCCGACCTTCAACTTGGCAGAATTCGATATAAATTATATCTTAATGGTTTAAGTTTAATGAGGTTTGGTTTAATTTCTTCATTTTTAGATTGCTGCTGCCATGACTGTGTGGAATAAGTTGAAGCCTCAATCTGCTACCAATCTTTGGAATGAAGCTTTGAACTTGAGACTTGGAACTCAGGTGATCAACTATATTAACCCTAATTCAAGTTTTAATTTGTTTTCATCTCTAAACTTTTCGATATCTAAATATTATATTTTTCGTTGTCTTCTATGTTAATTTTTTTTTCATTAGTCATTATTAAATTTAATTTTGAATGATATTGATATTGATTTGTAGCTATAAATTGGTTAATTTAATTTAGGAGCATACAATTTTAACAGTAGCAACAAAATTGGAAGGACAATATGTATAAAACTCTACCAATTGCCACTGAACTATATTCGTTTTGACATTTATTATATACTTATTTTTATATATATATATATATATATATATATATATATATATATTTATGGTTACATATTTAGAAAAACATTAAATAGCAATACTAACAATTTTTTTTAATAATTTAAAGATCAAAACATAAATGTTTAGAAGTTAGGGACCCAATGTAATAAATGGACTACACTTACTTTCAATTTGTTGTTCGAGACCCACCATTAAACAATATATGACTTATTTTGGTTTAAGCATAATTCAACGGGTTAAAACATGTATCTCAGACCAAAAGATCGTGAGTACAAATTCTCATCCAACAAATTGTTGTACTGAAATTTAGGGACCCAATGTAATAAATGGACTACACTTACTTTCAATTTGTTGTTCGAGACCCACCATTAAACAATATATGACTTATTTTGGTTTAAGCATAATTCAACGGGTTAAAACATGTATCTCAGACCAAAAGATCGTGAGTACAAATTCTCATCCAACAAATTGTTGTACTGAAATCAATATTTAAGTTGGGTCGGTTTGATTGGGTTGATAGGGACTTGATTTTCCCCAAATATTAGAGGAAGTTCAGCAGAGAGGATCATCTTTTGACAAACTACTGGCAATTCCAGAACAAGACAATTGGATTTATGACAATGGAAAATCAGTAACATGCGTTGCTTTTGCTGTTTCAATGTACAAGGAAGCTGGCCTGTTTGGTCCCCTTGCTCCCACTGTTCAAGCCACAGAGTTCACTGTAAGCCTCCATTTTTTGTTTTCTTTCCAAAGCTAAATATATGTTCTACTCGCTATAAATGTTTGAGCGTTTTTTCAATTTGGTTCTTCACGTCTTAACATTTGTCAACTATACGGTCCTTTTTTTCATTGGTAAATGTTAAAACTTAATGAGTTGACATGCTATTTCCTCCCCAACTTTTAAGAAATTGATAGAAATTTTGACTTTTTTTATTTTAATTAATTAGATAGAAATTTTGACTTATTTTATTTTAATTAATTAGATAGATGGCATAATTTTTTCTTTAAATTTCTACTAGCTCATTAAACCTCATGTCAGGTAAATCAATTTAACATTCGCAAAGGGAAGAAAATAGAATTAAAAAATGTTAGAACATAAGGGACACTATTAAAATTTGTTAAACAATCCGAAATAAATTGCGAAAGCACATCAATATTAGGAACTAAAATGACATATATTTAGTATTTTTTTTATCATGTCCTTTAATGACAAAGACAAGTAGTCCTAGAAACCAAACTAAAATTCCCTCTTTGGGATTAATCTAATTTCTATTCAAAATCAAGAACCTAATTCTTAGTTAATCTTGGATGCAAACTCATCAAAACTAAATACGAACTGAAATTCTCTATATTGGGTATTATTTGTTGTTAGTCTTTACCACAAACAATATCTATAGAAGAAACCAAAGTGAGCATATAACTCAGCGATTATTGGCATAAATCTCCAATCAAGAGGTTGTAAGTTCGATCGATCATCACCTGCACTATGTTGTACTAAAAAAACAATATCTATAGAAGAGTGCATGACAATTAAAAGTAGCTAAAAACCGAACACGATTTTGCGATGCTTTGCAGGTAAAAGATGGGTACACATTGAAATTTTACGAGGATGAGCTAAGTAAGCTGCCAAAATGGTGCAATGAGGGAGACTCAGTGAAGATGCCTTATTGCCAAATATTGGGAAAGTATAGAATGGAACTGCCTGAATACAACACCATTGATCCATACAAACATATGAATGAGAACTGCCCTTCTTTGCCACCAGACTATGCCAGGCCAAATGATTGCTAGAAAAAATTAAGTCCCTTTTTAACTTCATCACTCTCTACCAACTACTTTTATCTTTGTTGTATCATGTAATAAAGTTGTGTAATAAAGTTAGGTGTCGCTTTGCTTATGAATGAAATAACGTGAGAGTGTAGAAGTGGTTTCTCAAATGTTAAAGGCTCCGTTTACTTATCAAGAATCAGAATGATAAGAAATTAGTATGAAATCAAGTCATTGTTAATAGATAGAGAAAATGCAAAAGTTGTTAATTAATTAGTGAAAAGGCCTGGGTTTGGAAACAAAGAATGGAAGTGAAATTGATGAAGTTTTTGAGAATAATAATATTCCTGAGGAGTGATTATGTTTTTCTTCAGTAAAACGATGGAGATTCGAACTCACGATGTTTTGATAGGAGATCCATGTCAGTTGAATTATGCTTAGGTTGACCACAAATTGATTTCATTAAGTGATTGAATGTGAGTAAAAATTACCAAATTTATTGACTATTTTTTAAGTGGATCAATTTTAACCAAAGGAGAAATATTAATAAAATTTATGTAGTGGTGAGCTTTACTTTGACTTTAACTCAATTTAAAATTATAAAGATTAAATTGAAAATTTTAAATGTATGTATCATAACTTTTAATTTTTTTATTTCAATTTTTCCATAGTTTCATTCTTCAAATTTAAACAAGTTGTTTTAGTCTAAACAAAATCATAATCTGAGGATATTAATAAATTAGAAAATTAATAAATTAGAAATTGAAAATAGATGGAATAGAGAGAAAGTAAAATTGAGGGACAAAAATGTTATTAAGTTAAAAGAAAAAAAAACAATTTATTGATATTAAACATTTATTTTTAACTTACTAATTAAATTAGTATTTATTGTAGACGCTCAGCAAATGCCCAGAAGGCCCATCTCTCTAAAGGCCCAGTTTCTAATAAAATCGGAAAAGTAAAATGTAAAAAACGTTAAAAAAAAATATCTATTTAGGAATGATAATTAAAAAGTATATAATTTCCATAATACAAATTAGTAATATATCTATAACATCTCAATATTAAAATATATAATTGGTAAATGGGGACAAAATCCCTTAAAACATGTTAAATCCATTAAATCCCTTCAAACTTACGCCTCCCAAAATTGAAAAATCTCTAAACCCCCAAATTTTTGAAATCTCCGTTCTTCTTCCTCGTCTTTCTTTCCTTCCTCCAACGGTCGAGTTTCCCTCCTCCGAACCTCCGTTCCTCTTCTCTGACCGTCGTCGCTGTCTCAGTTTCTCTCTAGCAACTCCGCTTTTCTTTGTCGTATATTATTTCATCTTCGGCCGCCTTCGCAAGAGCATTTCATTCCGTCGGTTCCTATTATCTGGTAGTTTCTGCTTGCATTCATTTTTGGCCGACGTTTTCTATTTTTCTCAGTCGCCAGAGCAGTTCATCTCCAATTTGAAGGGTTTGCACTCCATCTGATAAGTTTCAATTTCTGATTTCGTTTGTTTAAAATATTGTGTATATGAGGATATATAGTATAGTAATTAGATTAAGATATATATTATAACTCAAGTTTTATATATCCGGATATATACTGATGGTGATTTAAAACTAAAAATCTTGTAGATATATACTGCATACACTATTATACTGGTGGATATATATCATTAGTGATTTTCATCTTGGCTTTCTGATGTTTATGTTATTTTGTGGATATATACTGATAGTGATTACATCTTGCCTGCCTACAATATTATTCTGGTGGATATAAACGAATAGTGATATATACTGATGATTTACATACTGCCTACAATATTTACATACTGCCTACATACTGAAAGTGTTCTTATGGTACCTATCTACCTCTAAGTATTAACTAGTTTGAATTAGAACAATAACTAAAGGAGAAAGTTGTAATATATTAAAGTTTATATGTGATTTAGATTATATCTAGATAAATTTTATATCTCGAAAAGTTTAGTCTATGTTATATCGAATATATTGTATATTTAATATATTATACTTACTACCCTGTCTTATAAAATTTCATGGATATAGTGATAAAAGTACATTTACTTACATGAATATAAATCATATCTTACTTAAAAGGTGTTTATACATAATGTTAATACTAGATTTCAAAAGTACAAGTAGAATATATGTTATAGTAACGAAACAACATGAACATAATTTATACCCATGTATAGAAATAGCTATAATTTAAAAAAAGAAAATAACATTCATTTATACTCATATTTCCTTCGATGTATAGATAAACTGTGTTTTTATTCTCCTTTGAATATTTGCGTCAATCAATACGTACTTCCCATTAATTATCTTCTGTTAAAGGATATATAACACACACATAAATAATAATTAGACATTTCAAAACCAGTGGAAGCCATAGATGGCCTCAAACATATTAGAAATAAGACCTTGCCAAATTTAATGAGCATCTAAACCTCGTAAAATTGATTTCATTAAAACAAACATGGCACTCAAACAATAAAAGAAAACAATGTGAACGACAGTGCAAATATTCAAGCAATATGGGTATGAATGAAGGAATGAATGAACTGTACCTGTTGAAATATTCAAACAATCAAACAAAAAACTAAAACTCAAAGAATGAGTATAAAAAAGAATCGTACCAACCAAGCTGAGGATGATGAGAAGATGCTGCGCCCACAATAATTAAGATTTTGATATTTTTTTATTTAATAATATTGGTAAATAAAAAAATCAATATTTTGAATGAGTAAATTAAGGTGTTGAAGGAGTTAGGGGTGCACACAAAGGGAGGTAAAACTGACCCGACCGAACGAAACAGACTGAAATAGGATCGGTCGATCGGTTTTGAAAGTGTATGGGCAATCGGTCGGTCGGTGGCTTTATAGTACTGTCGGTCGGTGGTTGGCAGAAAAAAATCCCAAAAACCGACTGACCCTGATCGACATATATTTTGTTGAAAAGAATATTATATATATATATATATAATAATAATAATAATAATATAATAACATATTATATTATATTATAGAAATTACTAATTTCAAATTAGGTTTACAACTTTACACCCCCTCGACGCACGCTGCACGGCCTCCCTCCCTCATCCCATTTCATCTCTGTCTCTCTCACACTCACAGTCTCTCTCTCCTTCGTGACCTCGCCGTCGCCGGTTCAATTCACTCTCAATCGCCCCGCCGCACTCCGCAGCAAGTGCTCGCTGTCGCTGTTGCACACTGCAACGAGTTCCTTCTCCTTCGTCGCGTCGCCCATCGTAGCAACGCCACGTCGCCGTCATGTCGCCCGCCATAGTGACGCCACGTCGCCGTCGATCAGTGCGTATTTCTCTTCTATTCTCTCCATTTTCTCCGTTTTCTCTTATATTCTCTCTAGAAAAATATATAAAAAATAAGACACTGATTTAAAAAAAAATCCGTTTCGGTGGAAATCGACCGACCGACCAACAATTTGGTCGATCGGTTATATATATAATGTTCGGTCAGTCGGTTGGAATTTCAGTCTAATAATGGTCCGAGCGATGTGCAACCCTAGAAAGAGTGAATTAAGGGATTTGAATTGAAAATTAACATATGATCCACAATAATTAAATGATTATAATAATTAAATATTTTATATTATAAAAAAGTAAATAACTATAATAAATGTAAATACAATAATTAAGAGTAAATTCGAAATTAAAATAAAATTCTGAAATTAAAATTGGAAAATTTTAGAGGTAAATAAATTTCTGAAACCACCCAATATATTATCTAGGGCCCACCACACCTCATTATTGAGAATATAAATCATGACATGTATTAATTAAAATAAAAAAAAATATTAAAACAGTACAAACACTAAAACGGAATAAAATAAAAATTTGATGTCTTTTGTTCAATTAGTTTTTGTAATAAAAAAATGTTCAATTAGTTAGTTTGTTTTTTTTTTCTTTTTTTTGTGCAAAGGATCAATTAGTTGTTTTCTAGATTATTAATTCCGTTGACTACAATAATGAAAAATTTTCTCCTAAACGTTTAATTTATAGAAATCTCCAAACTTATATTTCAAACATGTTGTTATAATAATAATAATAATAATAATATATTTTCTTCCAAATACATTTAATTAAAAAAATTAATAAATGAGTTTAAGAAATTATCCAATCAATTCATTTTAAACCTTAAAATTAGTATTAATATGAAAATATTTTACTTTTTGTTTCTAATTTTCCAATTAAATTTTTATTTTTTATTTATCGAGATGCGTCCGCAAGAGGCCCAACCCAAGGCCCAATAAAGCAGTGTGCCCTGTTCGGTTAAAGCCCGAAAAAGAAATAGTCCAGTGTGCCCAACTCGGTTGAAGCCCAAAAGGAAAAAAAAGCGAATTGGAAGCCTTCCTCTATCAGAGCCAGGTTTCGATCCTGGGACCTGTGAGTTATGGGCCCACCACGCTTCCGTTGCGCCACTCTGATTGTTGAATCGTAAACGCTTTATTTTCTATATATAATAAAATTGTTGATTTACACTTTCATTTGAAGAAAGTAAATCTAAGATTTTTAATGCAATAGCTTTTAACTTGAAGAAAAACAAAAAGTTATTTTATTTTTAAACTTCTTAATTTATAGATTTCAGAATATATATTAAACTTTTTTTTTTCTATACAAATTTTCACCTGAAATTTTACCCAATAACACTGTTAAATAAAATAAACAACATTGATGTAACAAATTTCTATTAACGACTTTTCAAATAAGTGTGCAACTTCCTTTTTCTTTTAGTAGTTAGGTTGGATGAATTTTCACAAACTATCAAATATGAAGGTAAACAAAAATAAATTTAAACGTGACCATTATTGAAATTCACACTTCTATAATAGTCATCGATATTGTTTTTCTTGAATTTTATTGAGACATCATGGTTTGCACCTCAATATCATGTCTTTTTTGACGGTGACTCGTGACTGAGCAAACTAAATTTTCTAAAACGTTGTAGATCAAGTTAGAAAAACTCTAAGATATATTTTTAGTCAAACCATGTCTACTCCTAAGGTACTTATAGTATGACTTTAATTTAAAATCGATACATCATGTCAACTATCGTGACACCTAACAATTAAAATAACATATGTTAGCTCTATGAACCATAAACAAAACCAGTAAGAGGTTCAATAAGATATGGCTTAAACCTTATGACAAAGTAATAAAAATTAAGCAAGGTTTAGGTTCACCTAATAGTTATTAGCACAAAAGAAAAGTAAAAAAAATGTGAATAAACCAGTGACATCCACTCTCTTAGAATCCTTACGAACCTTTTAACAATCAAATATTGAAGGATTAAACAAATTTTCGAGATTAGACTAGTGAAGAACTTAACCAACTTTGAAATTAACATAGTCATCGAGATAATAGAGAAATTTTGAAGAAATAAATTTAAAATTTCACATATCTAAAATATTAAAATCGTACTGCCTCACAAATATTATAAGTTAAAAAAGGATAACACAAATCAAACAAATGTTAAAAATTTAACAATATTAGAAGGTTATAACTACACTTCAAATCTATAAAATTTTGCTAAACTAGAATCATATGTACGAGATTAAAATGTCAAAGATTAAGAATCGATTCTAAGTATTTATCCAAATATTGGAGGAGGGTCAGGTAGCATGAGATTAATCGAGATGCGCGAACGACATAAAAAGTTTATTCCAAAAAATAGGTCAAATTATATTTTTAACCTCGAAAAAGTGTTTGTGTCGATAGATCCACAAAATGGCCATGCGTTTGCGTGCTTCCTCGAACTATTTGCAATCCATTTCTTCGGATTACTCTCCTTCTTCTCTCACGTCTCTCTCTCTCTCTGTTGCTCGCACATTTCATGGCGTTTTCTTCTTCTTCTTCTTCTTCTCAATCTTCTCGTTCTATGATCCCCACAACTTTTCTTCTACTTTCAATCGTGGGTTTTCTCCTTCCATCGCAAACGCTGGCCCTGAAATCGCTGTTTCACCCCCGGGATGTGCTTCCCCTGTTACCCAAACAGGTCTCGTGGCCGATTCTCAACTCCCTCAACAGCGCCGTCGATCTTCTTCCCACTTTCGTCGGCGCTGCGTCCTCTCCCGACAATTCCATTCAGTGGAAAGGCGCCTGTTTCTATCAGAACACGGCTTGGATGGAGTTTCATAATAAGTCTGGCTCCGAATTTGGCGGTGGCACGCTTCATCTAAAGGTGCGGATGGACGAGCTCTAATTTGAGTTTTTTTGGGTTTTGAATTTTGATTTATAAGTTATATGGCAGTCAGTAAGTTGGAAGAATGAGCTCAGAGTTCACTATGTGGATTTGAGGTCCTAAATTGATCGCCATATGATTCGTGTCACTCGTCTTGCTTTAATTGATCGATAGAAGACTTTTCCCTTTGGATTATTTGTTTGTGTTTTTACGAGCTGTGGGTGCCCGAGGTGATCGTGATTCTTCATTTATTTGGTTTGTCTGTTTGATTTTTTTGATAGGAAACTAGTTTCATTTTCTTTTTTCCTTCTGTTTTTTTTTTTTCATTTTGGGATTTCATATATTAGACGAATGAGGATTGTGCGTTTTTGAGATGTGTCATATTTTAGGCCTCTTCTCTACATTAGTGATGGGCTAATAATAAAAAGACTCTCTTTTTTAGTTTATTTTGATGCTGCCCTCTTGCATGTTGTTTTTACAATACAGACATTTACCAGTTTGCAAGCTTGATGTGCTCCAAAAGTTAATAGATTTTATTTTCAGGTTAGCAAAGCACATAGTTGGACGTGTATGGATCTTTATATCTTTGCAACTCCATACCGCGTGACGTGGGATTACTATTTCCTGTCCAGAGAACATACTCTGGAGTTTCCAAAATGGGAAGGGAAAGAAGAATTCGAATATGTAAGTTGCTGGCACGCTGCTCCCTAACAAGCTGATTTATTATTATTTTTTTTTAAAGTTAGTACTTGCTTTTTAAATGTGGTTGTACCTTCTGAAATCAGGTTAAAAATACAGGGGTTTCAATTTTCCTCATGCAAGCTGGAGTGTTGAAAACCCTCCAAGCACTCTTTGATGTCCTCCCTTTGTTTTCAAATTCTGTACGGGGTGAGAATTCTAATGTTAAATTTCTTGAGAACCACATGGGTGCTACCTTTGAGCAACGCCCTCAGCCATGGATTACAAATGTTAGCATCGATGATATTCACTCTGGAGATTTTCTTGCACTGTCCAAAATTCGTGGAGCATGGGGTGGTTTTGAAACTCTACAGAAGTGGGTTACTGGATCATATGCTGGTCATTCTGCTGTTTGCTTAAGGGACTCTGAAGGAAAGTTGTGGGTTGCTGAATCTGGGCGTGGAGATGGAGTGGTATCTTTTTGAATCTACTTGACATGCATTTGAGTGCTCTAATACTATTGCTAATAATGGTCATTTTCTATTTTGAGTTTAAGATATATATATAATGTCTATGTCTCATCTAGTAATATAGGAAGATACTGTTTAATGTCTCTAATGTGGATCGACTTGGATCATCATTTATTAAATAGCTACAAATGAAATTGTTCTGAGGTTATACTTTCAGTCTCTTAACCGTCTTCATGGTCTCTCTTGTTTAGCACCCCTTGGCAACATTTATTGATTCCTAACAATTGTCTACCAAATTGTTTCAAAGATAGGCGAATGACCGATCCTCCCTTTCATGATGGCACTTTGCTTTTGGCCTACCTGAACTTTATATGGGGTGGCTTTATAATCCCCCTTTTCGAGATATGGGCACAGTCGTTTGATGGACTTTTGTTTGCTATTTAGTGGAGTATTTAGCTTGAGAGGAATGATAGAGTTTTGAGAGGAATGATAGAGTTTTTAGAGGGATTGAGAGAGCCTGAAAAGAGGTGTGGGATATTGTTAGGTTTAACACCTGTTCGTGGGCTTTGGATGGTTACTAAACAGTTTTATAATTATCAATTAGGTGTTACTCTTTTTGATTTAGGTGTTATTCATTTGGATTGGAGTCCGTTTAGTTTTGGGACTCCATTTTAAGGGGCGGTTTTTTGATGTGCCCTTTTTTCTTTTCCTTTTTCTTTTCCCTTTGTTTCATTTTTCTGAAAGATTGTTTTTTCACAAAAAACACATTCTATAATTTTGCAGATCAAGATGGATCCAATTTTCTTGTTGATGTTTTGCTCCAATAATGGATTTCTTACTTGATGACCTGGCTCTGCAAGGTTCATCTTTTAATTTTGGTGGGAACATAGAGTGGTGGTCAGAGTCCAATTTTCTTGTTGAGGTTTTGCTCTAAGCTGTCTGGGTGGTGGTCACTCTGATCAAGGTTGTTGGGTGGTCTCCTTCCTAAAATATGTTTCTTATACTTAAAATATATGTTTCTTATACTTCTGTATAAGCCCATCCTAAGCCCACCCCCTCTGCCAAATACACCCTTTAGGGTAAAGTTGAAGTTCCTAGGAACAGAGTCAGAATCCTTTTTTGTTTTGTGCCAGAGGATGTTAAACCTTTAGATTTTGGCCTTTCTTTTGCATGTTTGTATTTTAGGTGGTCTTGTTTTTTATAAGTTGTTTTTGCTTAAGGGGATGTCATATTATCTTAATTCACTGTAATTATCTTTCTTTTCTAATAATTGTCCTGTAATCGAACAATCTTCATCAAGTTTTGTTCTTTTTTGTTATAATATTCAAATTACTCAAATAAACCAAATATTCAGTTAAGAATGATACTGAATTTAAAGCTAATGTGTGCTTTTATTCTTCTTGCAGGATGATGACATTATCGATGTTTTACCATGGGATGAGTGGTGGGACTATGAACTCAACAGCGATCAATCCAATCCCCACATTGCATTTCTTCCTTTGCATCCCGATTTGCGGGCAAAGTTTAATGATACTGCGGCATGGGAGTACGTATGGAGCATGGTTGGGAAACCGTATGGTTATCATAACTTGATCTTTAGCTGGATCGACACCAAGCGTGGAAACTATCCGCCTCCCTTGGATGCGCATCTGGTATAGATATATTCTTATTGTACTGTTTTTCCCATCTCAAGGTTTGGAGCTGTTTTTACCATTCTCCAGTCTACCGTGCCTTAGTATTGTAACACTAACATTCGGTATATAGTATGACTGCTTCCAGCTCTTCGATTTATTGGAGATATAATTTGATCTTTCCATTACTCCTTTTCAAGTTATGTAGTTAATAGACTTGACATGTTATTCCTTGTAGTGGTAGTTCTTGAGATATTATTGGTGGCTATGATGATTCCAAGGGTTCTATTTATTCTATCAACATGAGTAAAAAGGGGTAGTGTAAATGAGAATTGGAACCTAAATAAAATTAAGTGTAAACTTTTCTCAAGTATGTTTTTATATTTAATTTTGCTCTCAGTGTGGCTTTTGTCATGGCAGCTCTTGAAGAATTTTATTATTTAATTCTTCGACTTTGATTGTTGGCACTATTGGAGCACAGGTTGCTTCTTTCATGACAATATGGAATCAAGTGAAGCCAACACTTGCGGCAAATTTGTGGAATGAAGCTTTGAACATACGACTTGGAACTCAGGTAGTTATGATGCTTGTCCCCAAGGGATAGCTTTGACTTTGCTTGTCCCCAAAGGATAGCTTGGGTGGCTTGGGGCCTCAAGTAATAACCTTGAGAGGTCTTGGGTTTCATAGGACGCAACTTCCACCAAGCGATGACTCCTATGTACGGGTACGAGAACAATGCGCATACTCCCCAGGTATAGAGGCATAAAGGCCAAAGGGCTGCCGACTCCTGGGTAGAAAAAAAAAGTAGTTATGATGTTTTCTAAAATATAATTAAATACTACTGTAAATTGGAGAGTACTTTTGTGTGGTTCAAAATATTGCACACTCTCTTCAAGCTTTAACTTCATGTATAGTCTACTAGCATAATTTCTTGAAAATTTTATCTTCAATAATATCTTGATGGTATATCGTAAGTGTGATTAAATCCCGAGTTTCTTGCAGGGCCTCGAACTTGCTGAAATTTTAGTTGAAGTTGAAAAGCGAGGATCAACTTTTGGTGATCTACTGGCTATTCCTGAACGGGATGACTGGGTCTATGCTGACGGTCAATCAGCATCTTGTGTTGCTTTTATCCTTCAAATGTACAAGGCGGCCGGGCTTTTTGGTCCACTTGCTAGCTCAATTGAAGTCACTGAATTCACAGTAAGTCTGATGAGAATGTTGTGCTATCTGTTTGGGCCAGTTTATGCCATTCCTATTATTTTGTGCTGTTTGTGTGGACAATTGACATTGAAGAAACTAAAATTTTATGGCAGAGGAATATTTTAATGTCCCTTCCATCATTATATCTTTTAGGTTTTTTTGGGATCAGTAATAATTTCAAGGTGTGCGTGAGCTAGCCCGGACACTTACGAATATAAAAAGTAAAATAAAATAAAAAAATAAAAAAATTGGATAAGAGATAATTTCATTGATGAGATGAAATTACAAAAGGTGGGAGAGAGTGCCCCATTCCAAGGGAAGCTACAAAAGAACACTTCAAATGGGGCAAACGAGATATAAGCCATAACTTTGGTAAAGAGAGGACTAACCTTCATTCTTAAGCTAGGGTTAGGTTTCTTAGATTAATGCGATCTATGAATTGCTTGAGAAGAATAGAAGAATTGACCAAATGTAGGTAAACCAATTGAGAATTATGGGATATTATTCTATTTGTTGCCTCATCCTTTAGTGCATTCTCTAAAGATTTGTGTAACCATCCATTCTTCTATAGTTGCCAACTAGAGTGTTTCTTTTTTAAAATTTATTTATTGAAAACCTCCCTTGGACGTGTTTGCTATTGGAAAAAGAGAGAAAATATGTTTATTACTGATATGTTATCAGATTGTAATATTTTCCTTCTTTCTTCTTTTTTTCCTTTTTAGTTTATAGATTGTCATATTTTCTAATGAATGTATTTGATTTGCTTGAGAATTTATTGGGTCTTTAATGAACTATCCATCTAAAATGCAGATAAAAGATGCATACACTCTCAACTTTTATGAAAACAATTCAAGCCGCCTTCCAAAGTGGTGTAATGATGGCGACAATGTCAAGCTTCCATATTGTCAGATACTCGGAAAGTATCGAGTGGATTTACCTGGATATAATAGCATGGAGCCCTATCGACATATGAACGAAAGGTGCCCTTCTCTTCCTCCCAAGTACGACCGGCCAGAGAATTGCTAGGAAACCTCTTGAAAGTCACTTTCCTGTGCCTAGGCTGTGTAGAATATTTGATTATCTTAAAGTTATAGCTTTAGCCCATTAGTGTAACTGATAAGTGTTGATAATACAAATTGTAAATACAGTTACATGATGTCCAAATCGATGCACTATAGCTGTTAATTTATTGTAAATTATATGCCTTAAATGATGGCAGTGTCATGTCTATATTGAGTTTCAACTATATCTCTGGTAACTTCAATTGTTGCAGTGATGATTTTGATGTAGCTTTTGCAGTTCATATCTGAAGCAATATATAGATCCAATGAGGAAATTGTGGGTTCTCTTTGGTAACTTAGGCTGCCCATTTTTTTTAATTTCCTCTTGTTCCTCACGTAGGACCGAATAGAAGCGCATGTTATGTTGAGGTTAGTAAATCCATAGCAAGATGTATTAGCAAAATTATACAACTCAGTTGACATTGACTGCCTGAGTGCGGATAAAATGACACGACATGATACGGTGGCACGTCATTTTCTAAAAATTTAAAACATAGACTAGACAAGGACACGTTTATTAAAATATACAATTTTTTTTTGAAAAAAAATATACAATCTTTTTAAGTGTGTAATTTTTATACGAGGAAGGAAACTCACATTCAATAAAATTATACATTTTTATGCTTAAAAAATGAGTTTGATTCTAATAATTTATTATTTTATTCTATATTATATTAATATATTTCTTATGCTTCACAAGTGTTCGATACATGCTTAACTAGTGTTAGAATCCATATTCACTTTGTACAACTGACATATATGTCGAGCTAATAAGTATGATAAATGTTTGACTGTTCAACATGGATAGATTACCCAAACTAAAGTGTACATGTTTCTTATTTGACTGCAAATCATACTTGAGAAGTTAATAACCATCCTTTTTTTGTTAGTGTGGAATTCTGAATTTCTGCTGAGAAATTTCTTAACCTCAAAAACAGTTTTTGCCACCTTGTTGGATCTCTTGATTTCAAGTTAGTACTCATGACCGATCAATATAAATACTCTAACACTCCACTTTTGTCATATATTCCATACATCACACTAGATAGATATCACATTCATGGAATATGATTCACTTTAAATATGCTTTGGTGGTGAAATGGTAGACACCCGAGACTCAAAATCTCGTGCTAAAGAACTTGGAGGTTCGAGTCCTCTTCAAGGCATAATGTTGAGAATGTCCGTTGAATTAGAAGGAATAACTCCTTTTACATTCATTTAGGTTAAATATAAAATTTAGCATACCCACTTAGTTGTAGCTGAAATTTGATAAGTTTTAAGTCAGTTATTCATATTTGCTGAGCTTCTGGTTGATCAAGATCTATGAAAGATGAGCTGCATTAGCCACTTATGGAATATAATTTTCGCATTGAGGATGGTGTAACTGGGTGTTTATATGTGCATATTTAGATTCTCGGTATGGTATTTGTTGGCATGGATTTACGTGAGCCCTTAAAAATCAGTCGGGTTTGGACCTCCATTTTGTTTTATCCAAGCTTCCATCTTTTTCATGCATTTGCATTAACAAGTCCCAGGAAAATTCTGCTGTTGCTACCTTTCTTGGTTTGAATTTTCACTTAGTATTACCGAAGTGTCATTCTAGTCATGGATAGATCATCCAAGTCCGAGTCGTAAGACAATGACAATTGCACCATAAAGACTCGCTGTTGGCTGCCTTAACTAATGCATTTGAGATGCCTTTTACTTTCTCATCCTTTCTTCCCACGCAGAGTTCAGATACCCAAAGTAGAGATCATCTCTGATAGCCTATGGTTTAAAACCATGAGGTTCGACCTGAGCACGTCGGGGCCGAATGGTTAGTCCTGCTCAACTCCAACAGATTAGCTTGCAGACACATTTTGATATTGAAATTGTTCTGTTGTCACTACTGAATATGAACTTGATAGGAACCTCTGCCATTAATGAATGCTGTAGGTTTGCCAAAGAGGGCTAGATTTTAAAATAGAACCATATCTTCTAATTCCCCTGCTGGAGCCCTTTTTTTTTTTTTTTTGGTTATTAGGTTGGTGAGCTGATCAGAGCATGAAGAAGAAGAGCAAGGCTGTGGCCTATAAAGGGAATCCCAGTGCTGAACCAGAGGAAGCTTTCTGGATCATATCTTCGAGTAAGCAAGAAGAAGAAAGGGATGGGGTAAATATATACATGATTTCTTGTTTAGATACCAGGAAAACTTTTTTTTTCCTCTAGAGAACTGGGAGTCGGAGCTTTGCTCCCCTATACCGAGGGGCACCTGCGCTCGCCTCAAGGCCCAGACCTGAGAGATATCAAGGCTTTTTAGTATTAAATGCACCAGATTCGAACTTGAGACCTCTAAGCTAGTATCACCAAGAGGCCTCAAGTCCTTATCAACTAGACTGACCCTTGGAGCTAGAAATCAGGAAAACTTTATTACTTCAAAATATGGATATAATTCTACATCTTTTAGGTTAGTAGATTGACTTGAAGCAAGAATGTCTCAACGTTACATAGTGTTTATAATTGAAATTGGATCAGTGCGGTTGAAACTATGTTTTATTTGTCTTTTTTTCATAAGTTTAATTGGTTAAAGGTGAAATCTATTTATACACGTCAATAAATGAAGAGTTTTTGTTATTTTGACCATTTTGAATGATTTTCTAATGTTTTTTTAAACATACATAGTGGGGGATTGTAATTTAAGATGTTCTATTGGTCTCTGTCTATATTTCTTGATTTATTATTTTAAAATATCAAAGAAAAAATGCTAGAAGACACCATAATGCCTGCACCAACTCTATATGCTAGGTATATTCCAATATAAAAGCAGAACTTTGTTTGGTGGTGCATTTTTTTTATATTAATATTGACTTTTAATAGTTTATATGTAAAGTCAGCTTGCATTATTGATTCTAACAACTTTATGATTATTTAAATCTTAATGTAAACGATGAAATGAAATAATAATACCTCCACAAAGACAAAATGCTAAGTGTTATGCAAGTAATCCACTAAACATTTGTACTTTTGCTTCCTATAATTAGATTGGAAGATGTTAATACAGACAAAACACTTAATAATAGGATCTTGAATTCTTCTCCCAAGTTAGGGTCCTTAAAGAGACAGAAAAGAGAATGTTCTACACAGAGGACATAGAGAAAAGGGCTAAAAGGGCCTTGTGATAGATGTCGGGTTAAAAAATACGTTTGTTCTCTATACTATTATAGAGTAATGATGGAGTTCCTTAACTTTAAAATGGAATGATTTAATCGATATAGTTAAAAATTTGTAATTCGATTTGATCTCTGAACTTTAATATTTTAGAATTTAGTCCTTCTTGTTTGAAACTTGTAAAGATTTAGACTCTACTGTGAAAAATTACATATATATATATATATATATATAAACGAGATTATGCATACGGAGAATATTACATTAGATATGTTGGAGTAAACCTATCTACCATCCGACTACTTGAGTTTATACAAGACCATATATCTAAGCAAGAGGATCGAGTAACCCTCTATTATTAGGAAAGTTGTTCCATGAGTATAAAAAGTTGCTATATGGCAGGTGAAGTTTCTTTTGGATAAATTTGGATGGGCAATCCTTTGTTGGGCATCAATGTGGGATCTCTGGTTAAGAATTCTTCTGAACAAAGCTTCCATGTGAATTGAGTGATCAAATAGTGGATAGTGATAAGAGTTTCAAGCTTGGCAAACTCAGAGCCCGGGCAAATTCTTGGTCCCCCACCAAATGCAATGAAGCATAAGGGTGGAATCAATGTTTGTTTGTCAAATCGGTTCGGTTCAAACTTATGTGGGTCTGCAAATATAGTGTCATCCAAATGGGTCATCGGTGCTGCCCAAAATACCTGCGAAATCGATCAATCTTAACTGATTAGTTGGATGAAGGATTTTGTTAGGATCCCAAATACAAGAACCTAACTAGAAAACTATATTGCAATCTCGAACAGAAACTACAATATCGATAGTCTTTCGAGAGGGCTATCTCCCTCCCAAAGAACTCTCTCAAGTTCCTCAACACAATACTATTCTCCAAGATAAACCTTCTCCTCTCCCTACCACCCTTATTTATAACAACTCACCCTTAACTAATTACCATAATATACTCCCACTAATATACCACTAATATACTAATAATATTCCTAAACTATCCTTACTAGGACTCTCACAGGTTTCAAAACAACAAAAGAAAAAACTTAACCTGTTACATGTGACTTTATAAGATTTAAGCGTTTAGAGTGCATTTCACGCTAAGTTTAGGAAAACCTCCAAATTTAGTACTAAAACAAAATCTAGATATGAGAAGAGTAAAGTTTTTGCTTACTTGCCATCCTTTTGGGATTGTGTATCCACCAAATTCAATGTCTCTAAGAGCTACTCTAAACCCTCCAAATACAGGTGGGAAAAGTCTCAAGGTCTCCAATGCTACCCTCCATGTGTACTTCATCTTGCCAACATCTTCCCAACTGAGTGGCTCCCCACGTTCTTTGCTTCTAGCTATTTCTTCATGCTCTTCAACCACAAGAGAGTACATAAACAACATATATATATATATATATGGACTCAACCTAATTACTCGGAGTTGTAAATCACTTTTAACAAGGTGAGAATGAATCTAACTGAACTCTACAGTACTGTGATAACTGATCAAATGGAACATATATGCTTAAAGTATATTCTTTATCATGCGTAGAAGGTGGTTAGTTCAACTTTGTTGAATTCCCTTATCAATAGAAACAAAGTGATATAACCCAACTCAACCAGTTTTTGACTCTAACGATTAGTATTGAAATTTACTCATCATTATTTTATACGTAAACTAGTTGTCTCCATACCCAAACATACGTAACGAGTCATTGCTTGGTGGAAGTTGCATCCTATATGGTTTGAACCCAGGACCTCAAGGTTATTCCTTGAGGCCCCAAGCCACCCAAACTATCCCTTAGGGACGTAAACTAGTGTGTTATTAGGCTCAACTTACTTAAACTATGATAACTCAAACAATCTTATAAACCCAACTTAGATCAGCTTCGACTGCCAAACACCCATAAGAATATACAAAATTTTAATATGCATACCTTGAAGAACAGCTGCATAAACAGCTGGGTTAGAGCCCAAAACCCTGATCATGAGAGTAATCAAAATAGTTGTAGTGTCATGGCCAGCCACCATTAGAATGATGATATTGTGCACAATCTCGTCCTCACTCAGGGCTTGTTCTTTGTCTTTGTTTTTCATGCTAAGCAAGCAAGTGACTAGATCTTGTTGCTCTTCTTCTTGATCTTCTTTTTCCATTTTCTCTCTCTTTTCTTTCAGAAGTTGCTTGAGCATCTGTTGAACTTTTGCACTTGCTTTCAGGCTGTGGCTGTACCTTGTAAATGGAAGGTTGATTGGAACAGACCAGATGCCATCCACCATTGTTTTGAAGCATCCTACCATGCTCTTTCTTCTTGGTCCCTCTTCAATGCCAAAGAGGAGAGAGCATATGATGTCAAAGGTCAGGATTTTCATCAGTGGCAATACCTGCATGTGTTTTTTTTGCATATTAAACTTATGCTATACATAGATTGAAATTTGTCATAAATTTTTGTGTTGTACAATGAGTAAATACACACCAAATTAAGCTCTTAGTCAAATTTTTAAAAATATATATTTTTAAACTATTTTTTCTAATTTTCAAAACTTGGCTTAACAAAACAAAAAACACATGTGAAAGGAATATTCATAGGCTTAAATTATCAATGACAAAAAACAAAATGATTAATCAAATAGAATCACCATAATTTGGTCTAATGGTCAATAAGAACCACAGGAGCTGAGAGAGAGAGAATGAATTCAAATCATGATAGTCATCTATGTAAGATTTAATATCTTATGAGTTACTTTAACAACGAAATATAATAGAACTTAAATAGTTGTCAAAATCATTCTAATCATGATAGTCATCTATGTAAGATTTAATATCTTATGAGTTACTTTAACAACGAAATATAATAGAACTTAAATAGTTGTCAAAATTTTAACGGTGTTGACTAGGGAGAGAGAGGTAGAGCTTACAGTAACTTCTTTATTGTCATGCCAATACATTTGAAGATGCTTTCTAATCTCTCCATCCATCTTCCCCACATATTTCTTCAAGGAGTCAGGCTTCAAGAACGAAACCAGTGCTCCTCTCACCCTCTTATGGTCCTCTCCACTCAGCTCCGTCAGGTTCCTCTCCCCCAGAATTCTCTTCAGCGATTCCGTCTGCTGGTTCGACATCGCCCCCTCTTCTCCGGTGAACACCGCCTTGTTCGCCACCGTCCCGTGGATGAACACGGTCGGCTTCCCGAACAGGGTCATCTTTGACACCGGGCCATACTTCGCCACTCGACGGAGCAACCATTGCTCTGCCGAGTTGCTCCGCATGGCCCGGAGGAGGCCGAGGCTCTGGCCTATGTAGGGGAGGCCAAGTGGACCAGGAGGAAGCCTGGAGGATCTTGTTCTTCTGGTTGTGAGGAAGAGGAAGAAGATGGTGAGGAGGAAGAGGAAGAACATGGGGATGATCATGGTTGGATTTTGGAGAGAGAGAAGATGATGGGATTTTTGTTTTGTTTTGTTTTAGAGTGGGAGAGATAAGTAATGTCTATGGGATATGTTTGTTTGATTGCCTCTCTATCTAGCTATCACTATTTATTGGGGATGGTTTGTTTTTGTTTTGTTGTTAACAAATCCATAAATTGGGTTTGAAATTACAAATTTGGGTCTATAGGTATGAAATTGAAGTATATTAATTATCAGTGATGGATCAGCAACCTCAAAACAATCTGGTGCTAAGGTATCTTCTTACTTATTGCATGAAATTACAAATTTGGGTCTATAGGTATGAAATTGAAGTATATTAATTATCACTGATGGATCAGCAACCTCAGAACAATTTGGTGCTAAGGTATCTTCTTACTTATCGCATGAAATTACAAATTTGGGTCTATAGGTATGAAATTGAAGTATATTAATTATCAGTGATGGATCAGCAACCTCAAATTGCAGTTAAACTTTTGACAGCTACTTTTTGAAAAGAAAAAAAATATAGTCTCTCTATTTATACATTCATCTTTTTTCGTTGTCAATTTTTGTATGGTGGTAAGCAAGAGATATTATATCTATCAGTAAACACCTCAATCTTATTTGAACCTAAGAATAAAAAATGAACCAAACGTCTCTGGAACTAAATAAATTTCTAACTTAATTATCACAAGTAAATTTTTGTAATGTCATGTATATATATTTTTAAGAAAGTCTCTCGTTCACTATTATTTTTTGCATTCTTCTCCCTCTTGTCAGAAACTTAGTAGTTTTATTAATCTAATAATATCCATATATTAGTAAATACTTAAATATTATTAGTTTTATTAATTGAATAATATTCTTTACATTTGATTTGCATCTGGTGTCGTGGTGTAGTTGGTTATCACGTCAGTCTAACTTGAAGGTCTCTAGTTCGAGTCCGAGCGACGCCAATTTTTGAAATTATCTAGGTCAAGAAATGTCTAAGAATTGTTTATCAAATGATAAATTTTGGCTTTGGGTTTAAAATGACTATATTAGGTTTAGGGTTTGAGCAAAAGATGGTGAATTAAAAGAGAAATTTTAAGGTGTGTTAATAAAGGTTTACCAAATTTTTTATAAGCTTAAAATGAAATGGATAATTTAACCATTATAGAATATTGGGTTTCTTCAGTGGATTCTTCTTGCCGATTTTTTTATTTTTTTATTTTTGGTTGCCGGCGTACAATAAGTTTATTATTGTTATTATTATTATTTATTTTGATAAAGCATACACTAAGTTTATTTATTTATTTATTTTTTTTTGCAACGGATTATTATATTGATAATATGATGTAAGTGCAAAAGTCAGCAAAAGTGGTTTATTGGTTTGATTCAAAGACTTTGTAGAAAAGAAAATGAAGCTGAAGTATTTTATTGGGATCCATATGGCAACCATAGACAGATTGAAAAATATTACAATGCATTTTTTTTTTGTTTAAATATGATTCTAGTGTTTTGAGGTCTTTAACTTTTTTATTTTAATTGTATTTTAGTTCATAAAACTACGTTGGGGGATTTTTTTTTCCTTTTAATAATGTTAACTTATTTACAAAATATAAGTTTCCCAAAACTTATTTCGAGAATAATGCTCGAAAAATCACTAGAGATTGTATTTTTTTTAAATGACATAATAATGTGGGTTTTTTTTATACAACATGTTGGTAGGAAATTCGAACTCACAACCTCTTGGTTTGAGGTATATGTCAATTACCGAGTTTTGTTTGCCTTGACCATGATAATGTAGTTTGAATAGTATTAAAAAATAGGGTAGAAAAATTGCAATCATTTATTGTAATTTCAACTAATTTAAAATTTTTAATATTTTCATACTAGGTATTTTTTTTTGGGACTATTACCTTTATTGTTTAGGTATTTTTTTTTTTGGACTATTACCTTTATTGTTTAGGTATTTTATAAAGTTGAGATGATTTGGTAAGTGTTGTGTTAATAACTTTCTTCTCCAACATTTTTTGAGAATTTAATCTTTTAGAAGTGGTTATTTATACAAATACTATAAAATTGTACTGAGCACGCAACTTGAATATATCTCATTGTTCAATAGGTTAAAACACCTATATTCGACTAAAAAGATCGTGAGTTTGAATCCCCGTACTAAACAAGAGTAAGGAAAAAAAAAAACTACCAGATAGAATATAAATTAGTAATTCTATGTATTGAGCTTGTAAAGATGTGGACAATTACATTGCCAAAACCAAGGCACCATTTCCAGCATTTGCTGCACCATTCTTAATTACGATTCTCTTGTACAAATACTACAATGAAATGGAAGTTTCTGTAGCAAAAATTTTGATAGGCAATTCTTTGGTAGGAATTGGCATTGGATCTCTGATAAAAAGCTCATCTGAAAGTAGCTTCCATGTGAACTGAGTGATCAAGTAATGGATGGTAACAAGAGTTTCAACCCTTCCAAACTCGTATCCAGGACAAATTCTTGGACCCCCGCCAAATGCAACGAAGCAATACGGTGGAATCGATGCCTGATTCTCGAATCTACTCGGGTCGAACTTAAGTGGTTCTTCGAATATTGTACCATCCAGTTGAGTCATTGGTGCTGCCCAGAATATCTGAAAATCCATTTGAATTATTGTTGGATGAATATTTTCACATGTTTGTTCAACCAAAAGAAGAAAGAAAGAAAACTCTGCTTACTTGCCATCCTTTGGGAATAAGGTAGCCACCAAATTCAATATCTTTCAGAGCCCTTCTGAATCCTCCAAAGATAGGTGCCACTAGTCTCAAGGTCTCTAATGCAACACTCCATGTGTACTTCATCTTGGCAAGATCTTCCCAAGTGAGCAACTCTCCACATTTCTTACTTCCTGCGATCTCTTCCTGTTCTGTGACCACAGACCACAAGCAACCCGATAATGTTAACTTTCGCTCGTCTTCTCGAGTCTATATGATTCGAGTTAGAAGTTGAAGTCCTTTCAGGTTTTTATATAGCAATGCATGAGTCTCTTATTATCTATCTAGAGTTATCGAGTTTCTGTTTTTCATTTTGGCATACCAATTTCTTGATCTCGGTTTGTTTCTTTTATCCATTTCCAGACAGTATTTCTTTGGGTTTCTACTAAACATAAAATTACTTTCTCTGCATTTTAAGGCTAACATGATAATGAGCTCAGAGTAAAATTGAAAATTTAAGAGAGTTAGAACTTAAAAGCATACCTTGAAGAACAGCTGCATGAATGGTTGGATTATTAGCCAAAAGCCGCACCATGAATGTAATAAGAACAGATGAAGTATCATATCCAGCAACCATTGCCAACAAACTATTGTGAATAATTTCCTTCTCAGTCAATACTTGTTCATTTTCTTTATTTTTTATGCCAAGCAAACAAGTAATTAGATCTTGGTGAGGGGAAGCACCCTTTTTTCTACTTCCACCCTCTTTTCATCCAAGAGTTCCTTCAGCATTTCTTGGATTCTCAAACTTGCCCATCGGCTACGGTTGTACCTTGTGAATGGCAAGTTTATCGGGATCGACCACATTCCTCGTACCATTACTTGAAAGCATTCTATCAATTTTTCTCTTCTTGTACCGTGCTCAAGACCAAAGAGAAGAGAGGATACAATGTTGAAGGTGAGAGTCCTCATCAATGGCAATACCTGTTTGCATATGGAACAACAACTTAGTTGATATAAAATGTTGTCCTTCACTTTGAGCATAATTCAAATACAACTACAACCTAAAAAGGCAATCACACATTTTATTCTTAGAGCTCAATGAAACTTTGAAGTATGAACTTCCCAAAGTTAGCTAAAGAAAGAACCTAACATTCATTTCTTTCTTCATATTCATAGCTTAGAGAAGAAAGAGCTGGAGGTGATGGCACATTCTTTTTATTCATCATTTTTTCAAGTCACACAAAATATTGTGCCAATCAAAACAATTCTTGACAAACAATCATTCCCTACTAAATTAAGTGCAACTTGATCAACCCAAGTTAGTTCAACAAGAAGGTTTTCAGAGTAGATCCAAAGTAAAATCCAATTTATTGGGCACCTACTGACTAGGTCCCCATCAACTAAGGATGACCTGCCTAAGTCCTACAGTCAGTTTATGCAAGATAAATCTCATATAGACTACAGCTTTAAGTTAAAAGCAAACACTATAAATAATTTTAATGCGCTTAATTTAATGTACAACTTAGAGAAATTTTGGGGGCAATCACTTACAGTGACCTCTTGCTTGCCCTGCCAATGCATCTTGAGATGTCTCCTGACTTCCTCATCCATTTATCCCACATACTGCCTCAAAGATTCAGGCTTCAAGAATGAAACAAGTGCACCTCTCACACGCTTGTAATCGTCCCCACTTAGTTCTGTCAGATTACGTTCCCCCAATATCATCTTAAGAGACTTCGTTTGCTGGTTGGAAATCATACGGTCGTCACTGGAGAAGATGAACTTGTTTGCAGCCTGCCCACGAATGAAAACTGTAGGCTTTCCAAATAGAGTCAACTTGGAAATTGGTCCATACTTTGCAATCCTGTGCAGCAGCATTCTTCTGCAGAGTTGGTGCGCATGGCACGAAGGAGGCCAAGGCTTTGGCCAATGAAGGGGATTCCGAGTGACCCTGGAGGAAGCCTTTTGGAGGATCTTCTTCTGTTACTGAGAAAGAGGAAGATGGTGATGAGTAACACAAAGATGGCAATCATGATCTTTGTTGGTATCAGGGTGAGAAAGAGATGACTAGATGAGTTTAGAGTGAGAGAGTTTGAAAGGACATCTCAGAACCTTTAATTATATGCTGTCTCTAACAGATAATGTCTAACATACCTGTTTGTCTCACTGTTTATTTGTCGCAATTGTTGTTCCAAATTCATAACATGTTGGCTTACTTTACTTCTTGTTGTTGAATTGTTCTTCTTTTGTGTCTTTTTCTTTCTTTCTTTCTTCTTCTTTTTATCTGGCATAGTGCTTATGTGTGTATATATGAAGTCAATGCAATATCAACATCCCAACAACAAATAAACTAAGTTGTCTGTTTAATGTTTATATTTGTCTTCTATATGACAACAAGTGCAAAAGTCAGCAAATCTGTTCATCAGTTTGCACGTTTGTTTCCATTGGTTGGAATTTAGTGATTGTTGTAGTTCATGTATTTAGATTTCATACAATAATTAACTAGAGGGAGGATGAATAGGACTGAATGCGTGTAGAGGTTGAAGGAAATTACAAGGAAGTAGGAACAAGCTTTTGACATTTAGTCAGTGACTGTTATTTAAGTTTAAATATGATTTTGATCTTTGAAATCTTACATCCATTTTATTTTGGTCCCTTAACTTCCAGAATTTTGATTTTTATCCTTAAACTTTCAATTATTATTTTAAAAAGCAATTTAAATTCTCCAACTTATGTGAATTTCTATGTTCAGTTCACTTTTACATGTCTTCTTTTGCCCATCTAGAAGTACTGGCTTCTCAATGATCATAATTCATGACCTTGAGCAACAAGTATTAACATTTACATATTCTGCAGTGGTAAGAGTTTAATCTGAGTTCTTCAACCTCCTAAACACACTATATATAACATACAAGTCCTTCCATAGATTTTTCTTTCTTTATATATTTGTCTTTCAAAAATCTGTTCTCACTCTTTCAAGTGTTGATATTCTAAAAATGTGCACAAATGTAGGCATTACCATAACTCCCATTTTCCGCTTCATTCTTAATTATGATTTCCATTAGTCCAGAAGCTACAATGTCATGGAAGTTTCTCTGGGACAAACTTTGATAGGTAATCCTTTGGTAGGAACTGGCATTGGATCTCTAATAAAAAGGTCATCTAAGAGTAGCTTCCATGTGAACTGGGTGATTAAGTAATGGATTGTAACAAGAGTTTCGACCCTCGCAAACTCATAGCCTGGACAAATTCTTGGACCCCCACCAAAAGCAACGAAGCAATATGTTGGAACCGATGCTTGATTCTCAAACCTATTGGGATCGAACTTTAGTGGTTCTTCAAATATGGTATCATCCAAATGGGTCATTGGTGATGCCCAGAATATCTGAAATCCAATTGTTGTAAGATAAATATTTTCACATGTTTTTTCAACCTAAATAAAAAAGAAGAAAACCGAACTTACTTGCCATCCTTTAGGAATAAGGTAGCCACCAAATTCAATATCTTTCATAGCCTTTCTAAACCCTCCAAATACAGGTGCCACTAGTCTTAAAGTCTCTAATGCAACTCTCCATGTGTATTTCATCTTGGCAAGATCTTCCCAAGTGAGCAGCTCTCCACATTCCTTGCTTCTTGCTATCTCTTCCTGTTCTGTAACCACAGACCATAAGAAACCAGATAATGTTATGATTTTCCCATCTTCTCAATTTTGTGTGCTTCAAGTTAGAAGCCCTTCCTATTTTCTAGCCTATCAATGGGTTAAGCCATTTACTATCTAGAGTTCCTTTACTGATTTCTGACTTCATTTCTACTGTTTCTTATTTCAAGATTAATTTATCAAATTTCTGATTTGGGTTTACTTCTGTTATTTATTCTTAAACAGGAATTTCTATGGGTTTCTACAAAAAATAGAATTATAGTCTCCACATTTTAAAACTAAGATGATTATAAGCTCGTGGTCATATTGACAGTTTGAGAGATAATTTCAAGCATACCTTGAAGAACAGCAGCATAAACAGTTGGATTATTTGCCAAAAACCGCACCATAAATGTAATCAGAACAGATGATGTATCGTATCCAGCAACCATTACCAGTATTATATTGTGAATGATTTCCTTCTCAGTCAATACTTGTTCATGTTCTTTGTTTTTTATGCTAAGCAGACAAGTAATTAGATCTTGGTGTGGGGAAGTGCCCTTTACTTCCAGTTCCACTCTCTTTTCATCCAAGAGGTTCTTTAGCATCTCTTGAATTTTTATACTTGCCTGTCGGCTTTGGTTGTACCTCGTGAACGGCAAGTTTATCGGGATCGACCATACCCCTCCTATCATTACTTGAAAGCATTCTATCATTCTTTCCCTTCTTGTACCTTCCTCAAGACCAAAGAGAAGAGAGCATACAATGTTGAAGGTGAGAGTCTTCATCAATGGCAGTACCTATTTGCATATGAAACAACAACTCAATTGACAAAATTCTGTTCAGTAACTTCAAGCATAATTCATATATTACCTAAAAGGCAATCACACACTTCTCATGATTAGCTGTGAAAGAAAGAATCTAGTCTTCATTTTCTTTTTGTTCAAATCTATAGCTTAGTCCATCAAAATAAAAGGATAATTAGAGGACACCTCTGAGAGGCCATGAGACAAGAGCATCTTCTCTAAGATTTCTTCTACCTAAACCCGCATACCAAAGAGGAAAGCTTAAGGTGATGGGACATCTTTTGTTAGTTTAGGTGCTATCAGATATCCTGTTTCTCGTTTCTTGTTCCAGTTTCTAAGAAACTTATGTGTTTGGTAATTGTCCTTTGTTTTTCGTATCTCATACTTAAAAAGTAAAGAAACAAGAAGCGAAAAACATTACCAAACACTAAACCTATGCATATCAATTCTTGTCAAACAATCACTACCTACTAAATAAACTGTGTGAAGTTAGTTCAAGTAGAAGATTTTCTGGGTAGAACCGAAGTTCAATAAAATTTATTGAGCACCTAATTACTAAAGCCTTCCAGCCAGTTTATGCAAACAAATAGAAATTCTGTTGGGAGTGACTCACAGTGACCTCTTGCTTGCGCTGCCAATGCATCTCGAGATGTCTCCTGACTTCTTCATCCATTTTCCCCACATATTGCTTCAAACATTCAGGCTTCAAGAACGAAACAAGCGCACTTCTCACACGCTTGTGATCATCTCCAGTCAGCTCCAACAAATTGCTCTCGCCCAAAATCGCCCTAAGAGACTCATTCTGCTGGTTCGAAATTGCGGTGTCGCCATTGAAAATCAACTTGTTGGCGCCCTGCCCGCCGACTAACACTGTGGGTTTTCCGAAGAGGGTTAGCTTCGAAATGGGCCCGTACTTCGTGATTCTGCGCTGCAGCCATTGTTCGGCCGTGTTGGAGCGCATGGCGCGAAGGAGGCCGAGGCTTTGGCCGATGAAGGGAACTCCGAGGGATCCCGGAGGAAGCTTTTGGGATGATCTTGATCTTCTTCCTCTGGTAAGAAACAGGAAGATTGGGATTAGAAAAGAGAAGATTGTGAGGTAAATGTTCATGATTTTGCTTTTGGGAACACAAGAATTGTGTTTGCTTCAATTCACACATGGTTTGAATTTGAATGATGCTATATATACGAACTCTGATTAAAAAGGAAGGGAAAAAAAAAGGCTAAATTACAAAAATGAAAAAAACAAACTCACAATTTTGCCACACGGGAGATATTTACCTTTTACAAGCGGTTTGTCATATCCAATGTGAGACAAAATTATATATATATGTGTACGTATCTAGACAAAATTATTTTATATCTAGATGTAATTATAAGTTACCAATCAAACATCTGATTAAACAAAATTCAACTAATTTCTATCCATCTTTATTATCTTGTTTTAGGTAAGTTATTCATAATTTTCATAGGAGGGTTAAAAGTGATTAATTATGGCCTAATTAAACTACCATTAAAGTTTCATTTGCTAATTCAAACAATTTTCATACGTTGGAGGCAGATTTTTGCGGCCACGTGTCATCATGGAGGTACTTGGATTAAAACCTATTTAGATTATAATAATCTGTTTAAGTCCTTTCAAGTCGGAAACCGAGGCACGAGCCGAGCTACCTATTGTCTCCCATTGGTCTATTTAAAGGATTCAAGCCGAGCTGGAGGTGCATTCAAGGAAATGTCTCTAAACTCTGATAACAAGCCGTGTTCTACGGACGGTAGGACGATCGTTAGCCCCATGTCGGGACTCCTGTCAGATCCAATTTCGATAAATAGAGATGTCTGCTCTTGGTACAAGGTACGCGAATCCATTTGCATTCATTGAATTAGATCAGATAAGAGCTAACTTGCTCGTTGGAGTGCTAACCTTGTTTTGCAGGTTCTTCGGAGGGTTAGGAAGATCATCCCGTGCGCTCCGATCTACAAGGATTCCGAGCATGGTCTTTTTGGATCAAACACCATCAATTTTAAAATTTTCGTGATTTTTTTTTCAAAATATCCATCAACATCGACATTTCCATCGAATCAAAACTTCGACGGTTACATTTTTAACACCTTAGATTCCTTTTTAACTCACAAGTGGTCATGCATGTTTTGAGGGCATCTTGGGTGTTTACTTGATAAGCATCTATATATAAACAAACATCTATATTCATATGATCATGATTCTTTCCCATGTAAGGAATATTTTAGTATACTACCAAAAAAATTTTAATCACATAGGTTTTACCCAACTAAAATCACTCATCAAAATTTTAAGATTCACATGGTTAAAAATATTTTTATAATTTTTAAAAATACTTTTAAAGTAATTATTTTTTTTAGTTGAACAATATGTGAAGTGCGTACTCCGACTTTGTATTCGATGATATATACCTTAACCAGTTACATTCAAGTTGATCTTTAAAGTACTTATCATTAAGACATTTTCAATACTTATAGAAAATACCTTACCTAAAAAACAATGCTCTCAAAAGTTATCTTAAACTCTTCGACTTGATCATAATTCAACCAATTAAAGCATAGATCAAAAGGTCATGAGTTGAAATTTCTATACCATCTATTTTTGTACCAAAAAAATGTTACCTCAAATTCACTTTTGGAACAGGTCGAGAAACAAAAAATGAAAACGTTATAAAATAAAACTTTAATATATTTATATATTTTTTTTATCCTTGCACAAAACCCTCACAAACAAATACTATTATCCTTGATTCTTACCCATCTAAATAGATTCTCTTGTTGTATTTATTCCCACCAATTCAATGACCCCAAAAATTGTTTTGTTGCAACCTCTTACCATTTGGAGAAGACAATTAAAATAATACCAAAAAAACCCTTGTAAATATAAATTTCCAAATGTCAGCAAGATTGTTCTTCAGTTACCTGTAAGTTTGTTTCAGTTGTACATCATTGGACAGAAGTTGATAACAGAGATGATGAGAACAAACAAAAAATCTGTAACAGAATCCAAAGTTTTCTCAGCAAAACTTGATTCCTACGAAACTGCACATGTAAAAGGACAGTAACCGAGCGAGCTCGGCCAAGAACACGATACGATATATTTGTAATAAGAACTCTGAAAAACTTTAACCCCAACTGTTTATATTCAATAATGGCCATTTGGTTTACATGTCCAAGTTTGCAAGGTTAGCAATAACAGCAATCATCAGCATATAAAACATCGTTCAAGTTTTTCGTGTGATCCGATACATTTCCTATATCAAATATCGAAAGAAGTAATCGGTGGAATCATTACTCGGCCTTGGGAGAAATATGGTTGCCACCAGATGCCAGCTTGTACAGGTAAAATACAGTCATTAGAGAACTGCAAGAATAGCAAAAAAGAAAGTGTAAAATGTGTATTAGCTCCAAGAACTTACAATATTGATGTTGTCATGTCATACAAGAAAACCAGATGATCCGAAATTACAATCTTGGGGTGTTTTTCTGATTTGATCCCGTTATTTAAAAAATTTCAATTTAGTCCCTCACATTTTAACATTTTCTAATTATTCTCATTTCGTTGGTGAATGTTAAAATTGATAAATGATAAACTTGCATGACACGAGACTCATGAGTTAGGCAAAAATTTAGAAAGGTAATTAGGCTTCCTGAAGAAGAAAAGATTATGATTTCTCCAAATTTCTAAGAAGTTTAAGTGGCCTACTTCCACATTTAATTTTTTGCCAATGGCTGCCAACTTATTAAGCATCATGCCGTATAAACTTATCATCAACCAATTTTAACATATACTAATTGAAAAAGTATAATTTAGAAAGGTTAAAACATAGAGGACTAAATTGGAATCTTCTAAACAATAGGCACTAAGTTGAAAAAATACCCCAACGTGAGGGACTGAAACATATATTTAACATTTATAGTATTCCTACAGTAAGAAATCATCTTTCTCCTAGTTTGATTCGACAAGATTTCGTTCAAATCGTAACGATATGCAGACCAGATATGGAAAGTAACGTTTGGATTAACCAGGTACCAGCTTAGAACTATACTATAATATAAACAGCAGCATCCCTATGTTTTCTCCGATCAAGATATAATCAACAGCAGAAGAAAAGGTTCACTTTTGTTTAAAAGAAATTCTTGACATGAATTTAGAAGTAGATCTAGTAACCTGATTCCGGCCACAACTCCAGCTGGCATGATCTTAGAAGTCTGCAAATAGCGCTGGCCCATAACCCATGTCAGCACGGCGGCACATACTGTTTCAAAAGCACATATATCTTTAGTACTTCATTGAAGTAAATGCATAGCTAACTTGACATGGAAAAATAAGTGGTGAATTAGTATTTAGTATAATGAAAAGAAGTTAGAAAATACAGATGGGTGTGGCACCAGGAATACCATTTCTTTTATACGAATTAGGAGTGAAATGTATCTTGTAGATAACATTGTCCAAGTCATTTTTATTTTTATTATTTCAAAATAATCTTTTGTTGTGAGTTAAATGTAAAATCAAAAAAAGAATAAGAAAAAAACAAAACTATAATTGAGTGGATAAATGAAGTTTTTTTTTTTTTGGGATAGGAAACAAATTTCATTGATAGCATGAAATTTCATTGATAAATGAAGTTTGAAATTTGAGATTAAGAAAAAATTTCAAAAATATCTTTCCTAAACACATTTCAGCTAAATCTCTCCCATTTTTCCATTTTCACTCCTTATCTCCCAACTCTCCCAATTCTACGTAATTTTCTCTCATTCTCTCACGTTCTCAACGATTTATTTTTTTCTCTCCATTCTCCCTTCTCCACATTCTCCCATTGTACATTCTCACTCTCTCCCACTGATTTCTCTGTCTCTCTCCTCTCATTCTTCCTCCAAATTCTCTCTCACTTTCTTCCTTATCAATCTCTCTCTCGTGCTCGGCAACAAAGGTATTTTTTTCTTCTTTTATTCCCTTCTCTCTTCCTCTCCCATATTCTCCCCCACTCCCATTAATTTTTCACTCTTTCACTCTCCCTATCTCAAACATACAGAGAGAGCTCTTCCCTTCCTTTCTCTCCAAGTTTCCTCTCCCTTGCATAAGAGGATTGATTTCTTTTGAATAGGGAAACAGAGAAAGGAGAAGAAAAGAGGTTCTTAGATTGATATTTTTTCCCAGAGAAAATTTCTTTTTTTAAAGAAAACTTTGAACAAAATACACCAAGATACTACCAAGTGTTTTAAAGTACTTGAACCCTCCCTCTCTCGAGATTGCTCGATCCTAAACCAACTAAATCAATGCCTACCTTCATCTCATACCACCCCTCTATTTATAACCAATAACTTGGCTAATAACTAATATATCCTTCCTACCATAATTACTATTCCTAATTACCCCAAGGGCATTCCTATAAGAAATATATAGAGTTTTCACCAGTCCTCCATAATTATCAAGTTCTGTAAAGTCAACTATGTTGCAGCGTCAAAATGTCCTTGCCCATTTTTTTAGCATGGTGGTGTACAGGGCGCTTCTTAACAACTTAAGCTAATAGTTGAAAAATGGATCAGTCATAAGAAAAATTCAATGAATTTCAGAACTTCATGATTCAGAAAAAAATTCACAAAAAAAAAAAAGCAGGTTATAGCTAAATCATAAAAAGGATGGAGAACACTACCACTGTCTATACAGTTCACTTGACAGGAAATGTAAACTTCACAAAGGTCCCAGAAAAGGATACTTGGGGAGAAAAGAATATGAATAACTAAACGAAAACATCATGTTCTATATTTACCAAACCCTATTTACTTAGTCATGCTGAACCAACAAGCAATCTGAATATCTGATCCCTACCAGTTTTGGACAGCACTGAATGCTCAGAGCTACTCGCCCACTCCCCCATTCTTGCTATTAGTTACTTGCATTAAATGAATCCAATGTGCTAATCTCAACCCGCTTCTTTTGTCTTTCTAAGACTGAGGGAGCAAATACTCAGGCATGGTCAAAGCAAGCCCACCTCGAGTTTGACTTGACATGCCACCCTACTTCCTCGCTCAATGGAGGGGCATGGTGTATATTTGATCCGACAGGAAAGTAGGGTGTGGCAGCGACATCTAGCTTTGCACCGTGCAGCATGAAGGCCAAAGGCTGCACGCCGGTGGTGCGTCAAAATGTGCTAACCATAACCTTACTAGGACCAAAGAAAGAATATGATAGGCCTGAGTAAGAAAGTACATGTCAGAAAGAGAGGCCAAGGAGTGCAGTGTATGAGAGGTGAGTCCGTGAAGTGAGTGGGCCCCTAGTACTAGTTATGGTCCTAATGGAGGTAAAATGAGTATTTTGTAAATAGGGTATATACATCCGAGTAGTGAAGGAAGGGGTAACCTTTTCGCTATTTTGTTAAGGACTGTCTGGGAAGAGATCAGGTAGCTCTCGAGTTCACCTTGAGTGTAGTTCTATTCTATCATAATACAGACACATCAACACAAATTGAAAGTACATTGGATCTCTTTGTGAAATTCATATAAGTTGACAGCCATCAAACTCCTCTTACTACATATAACTCCAAATAATACCCAAAATGGAACCTAGAAAGTGAATCAGGCATGCTCGGAAATGGAATTTAATGTTTACAAAAAAAAGAACAACAAGATGAGACAAGAACAAGAAGAAGTGACAGTGGTTAAAAGCACCTGGGCAAGAAGAGGAAATAGCTCGTGTTCAGCAAGCTCTCATGAATTGTAGTTGTAGCATTCACAACATGATTTCTTACTAGCAAAATCTAGAAAAGCACTACATACAAGTGCATGGTTTGATCGATTTCATCAGTATAGATTATACAGCCAAAAAAAAACCCCCACAAGATACATCGGATGAGTTTGCTCGCAAGCGTCTCAAGTTTGCAGAAACATGAACACTGGAACATCAAAAAAAAAAAAAAAAAAAAAAAAAAACCAGAAAAGAATTGACACGTTGACAGGGGAGAATCCCACAATTCAAGGTTCTATAACTGGGAAAACTACCAGGATCTATAGTAGCAAACATCTTAGCTAAGATCTTTAACCACGGAAAGAGCAAAAATAAGATCAAACAAAAACAATTGAACATGGAAACAAAACCAATACCTGTCTCAAGAATCAGAGCAAAATACGAGTTCTTCTTCTTCTTGAAAGCTCCAAGGCTCAAGTATCCAGCCAGAATGAGAACCAACCCAATACCCACGCCTCCAGCTAACGACGCGGTGCTCCCTTTCCTGAGGTAACCAAAAATGCCTCCACCCACTAAAACCAATCCATAAGGGATTGTGAAGCAGAAATCATGCATTTCTCCAACTGGGTTTTCTGGGAAAATCAGATTTTGAGCAAATTTCTCTCTGGTTTCACAGATCAAAGAGAAGGGAGGATTTTTCAGTTCTTCCTAACCGCTTCATGAGCTGTATGGCGCGTGGGACGCCGCTGGTCAAAATTGACTATCCCTCCCTCCACAGGCTCTCAAATTTTATTCCCATAATACCCCTAACTTTCCTGCAAAATGGCGGGGTTACCCTCGCCTGTCTCCACCCAAACGACGCCGTACAGTGTTCTCTCTTCTCTAGCTCTCTGCAAGACTGCAACTTTAGTATTGCCCTAGTCGAGCTGCTGGAGACGATGATTCATTTTCGAACCCGGATCAGATTTCCGAATCATTCGAACCAGAAACCCTGCGGCTATTTCCTCTTGATTTGCCGATTTATCTCCAAATCTCCGGCTGAAGACGCGTACGATCCTCCATTTTCTCCTGCTTCCAAGCTCCGAAAGGCCAAGAACAAGAAGACCCACGAAGGAAATTCAAGTTCGAACAAAAACCCCACGCTCCCTCTCCACTCGGATCTTCCTTTCGACTTCTTCTACTCCTACTCCGAGACCAATCCGTCAGTTGAGCCTATAGGCTTCCGAGAATCGCCGAAGTTCTCACCGTTTGGCCCGGGCCGGCTCGACCGGAAATGGAGCGGCACTTCGGCCCCTGCGGGGATGGAAGTGAAGATACGTGAAGTTTCGGAGGAGAGGAATCGGATTCTTGGAGACCCACTTTCGGAGGAGGAAGTTGCAGAGCTTGTGGAAGAGTATCGGCATGACAATTGCTCCCGGCAAATAAATCTTGGTAATAACACTAGAGATTCAAAACCGTTTCTGAAGAGTTATATTTTTCTTGTGTATTCCGGTTGTTACTGAAAATGCAAGATTGATTCTATCATGCCATGAAAACTTGAATTCATGTTAATGGGGGAAAATTGGCTGGTAGTTCAAGTTGTATTGTTGAATCCCTTCTACTGATATACTTGCATTTCTTATGCACATTCTATGGTGTTTGTTTGTCTTTGACATGATCGTACTGACTATAGCTCAGAACTTTCTTTGAGCTTGCATTATTCATTCTATAATATTTGTTTTTCTTTGTGATGATCATAATGCCTATAGCTGAGTAAAAATGAATGAAGGGTTTGACAGATTTTGCATTTTACTTAACTAGGAAAGGGGGGAGTTACTCACAACATGTTGGATGACATACATAACCACTGGAAAAGGGCTGAAGCTGTGAGGATCAAGTGCTTGGGAGTGCCAACTCTTGATATGGACAATATATGTTTCCACCTTGAGGTTTGAACTACAACCATTCTTCATGTATCCACAACATACCATTTTCTTGTTTTTTTTTTGTTTTTTTTGTTTTTTGGTCTTTCAAGATCAACTTTCACTAGGAAATTACCTGACGTGCACTATAGTTTCTCTCTAGGACAAGTCGGGTGGGAAGATAATATATCGACATATCAATGTCCTTCTTTTATACCGTGGTCGAAACTATGATCCCAAGAATCGACCAGCTATCCCTCTTATGTTGTGGAAACCTTATGCGCCAATATATCCAAAGCTTGTGAAGAATGTGGCTGATGGCTTATCATTTGAGGAAACGAAGGAAATGAGAAGTAGAGGATTGAATTCTCCTCCTCTAATGAAACTTAGTAAGTGAATGTTGTTCCAATGAGCTATCCATTCTTCTTTGTTTTAGGTCAAATTGCATTTTTAATCTATATGCTTTAATGTTACAATACATGGGTCGATCTTAAGGTATTATTTTGGTTGAAAAGCAAAAAAGAGGAGGCTGTGGCTAGCCAACCTTTATTTTATGTACAAATTATGTATGCGTTTGAGAGATGAATGGTAAAGATGGTGTTTGTAGTTTTTATTAACCTGAACTTTCACCTTCGGATGTATTTTCTGTAGCAAGGAATGGTGTATATGTTAACGTCGTCGAGAGAGTGAGAGAGGCTTTCGAGTTCGAGGATGTGGTTAGACTAGATTGCACTCATGTTGGCAGCAGTGACTGCAAACAAATAGGTGTTAAATTGAGGGTACAGCTCTTCTCTTCCACTTTTCTTTTGTAATTCTCATACTTTTAATGCCAAGAAGTTTGTTTCTTATCTATAAGATACTTCCTCTACCAAAAATCCAGGGTTTGGTACCTTGTGTTCCCATTTTGTTCAAGGATGAGCAGATTATACTGTGGAGAGGGAAGAAAGATCATCGAGAGGACGTGAACTCGAAGATGGTAGATTCCTGGAATGTGTATGTTTAACTTGCAGTATCTTGGTACAGATGATGAGGATGGTTTTTCTTCGAGGACGATCAATTTATACATTGTACCTACTGATTTTGTTCGAGGATGAGCAGACAGATTAAATTGTGGAGAGGGAGAGAGATCGTGAAGAGAACGTGAACTCGAAGACGGTGGATGTCGATAGAACATGGAGAGGAAATGTAAACTATAATGGTGCTCAAATCTTGAATGAGCTTTGGGGATTTGTTGATTCTCATTCCTCAAACTCTCCTGGATGTGTTGTGTAGTCTTCTTGAATATCTGCAATGAATCTAAACTTTAATATCTATGGTTAATACCATGGTGATATATGGTATCAAATCTTGAGACAGCTTGGAAAGAGAGCAGTAACGATAATTGATTTTCTATAATATATTCTATATATTGAGTTTTAGTCAAATCACACTCACTATTTACACTGGATCAAAGAGGAGCTTCATCTAGAGCAGAATGGATAGAGCAGAATGGATAGACTATGTTAAAACTTAAAAGAGATCCTAAGGTGCCATTAGAACTTCTTCACTTGATGGTTCTTCTCAGCAACACAACCAGAGCCCACCAGTGAGGTTATCCATGCTTCATCAGACTTAACTGGTTCATCATCATCATTTCTATGCCAACTCCAAAAGGCATGAGTGGAGTTTGCTATCTTGAGTTCCCCGTGACCGAAACTAGCCTCCCGAAATATCGACCACTCCGGCTGTGGGTCGTACCTAGCAAATTACAAGCAAAAGAATTAAGATTTCAAGCACCCATAAACATCTTCATCTCTAACTTTCTCTTTAACATCTTCTGTCATTTTGATAAGAAATTAAATTTTCGTAGTTCTACTAAAATGAATGAATGAAAATCGATTATAAATCGTAGAATTATAGTGATTCCGTACTTGTGAGCTAAACCTTCTCGGTTTCCTCCATCGCCAATAGTTATATGCACAGCACCACAAGGATCAGATTTTCCAGCATTCACACGTTTCTGCCATAGAGTGAATATGAATCACAAGATGCTTTAGGAGAAAATGGAATCACCAAATATTCAAATGGGACCAAAAGAATATACCGAGCGTTCATAGGCATGGACATGGCCAGTGATTATTATGTCTGCACCAGCTGCGTATAACAATGGCTCCATGGCTGCCATCATACCTGCACCTTCACCTTGATGAGCTTTATTGCTATTGTACCATGGCACATGGAATAGCACTACCAGCCAAGGTGTTCTTTCCCTGTCCACCTTTGCAAGATCAGCCTATTGAACAACAAAATTTCTCAGGTCTCTAGCTGAATGATTCTCATAAACAATTTATTCAAGGAAGGGATTCGTGGTAGCAGATGGAATCGAGAGGATGACATGTTCACTCGAATGGCCAAATCCAACGGCACTAGTTTAGTTATACATCCAGACTTGGATTGTTATTCAATATTATTCATATAGTCACGTTAAAAAAGTTGAGCGAGCTTATGCACATCTCCACTAATCTTATGCCACACCCACAATATTTAGTCATCAAGAAAATTTTTGGTAGGATTTTTATATCTTAGGCACTAAACGTATTCTCACTTCTCAGTAATTATTTAAGTATAATTGAACTATTTGCTCCTGTACTCCAAAAGAGAAACAAAGTTTTGCTCTAAACTAATTGCAAAAACCCCACCTAAATAGTTATTTCAATAGAACGAAACTATTCTCTCTTAACTAATCATACTCTCTCTCTCTCTCTCTCTGAATATTTATTATCAGCAAGTAAGATTACTTCTTAAGAAAAAAGTTAAATGTTCACAAACCTTCAACCATGCGTATTGATCTGAGGACTCATCATAATCAGTGTACGATCCAAGCATAATCACATGAGTTCCAGTGACTTCAAAAGAATAATAGAGATTTGAACTTGATCCACTCTCCTCAAATGGCATCTTCCATCTTGCATTATAGGAGTCAAATGGAGCCTTCAACATGACTATGTTCTCCTTTTCATGGTTCCCTTCAGTCACCATCCATGGCCTTGCACTCGCAAGCCGCTCCACAAGCCTACCAAATGAGTCCCACCGAAACTGCAAGTAATCAGCATATGATAGGTCACCTGGAAGCAGATGCACATCATATTTGCACAGATCAATGTGGTCTAATGTTGATTTGGTCCATCCAGTTTGACCCAGATCCCCAGCCACTGAAAAAGTAATTGGAAACTGGGAAGGAGGTGTCTTCAGCTGAAACTCAGAACCTTCCCCTCCACATCGGTAGAAATAAACTTTGCCAGCCTCAAGAGGCCCAATTACTGTATGGTGTATCTTTCCTGACTTATACAGAATATAAGTATATGAGGTGCTCTCTCCTTGTGAAACAGAAGTATATTCTCCAGATGATGTTCCATATTCAACATAAGAGGGAGCAGAATGATCATTAGTAATCCATGTAACTCTCATATGCTTATCCCCCGCCAGGGAGATATGCACCTGCCAGGAATCAGCAATACATCATGCAAAGGAAACTCAAACGTGCAAACAATGATGAAGAAAACGTTCGTTAAATTACCATCTAACCCAAAAATTTATACCATTAGATTAGAATATATTTAATTATTGATTTATATTCTTAACACAAACACACTCTCATTTCTGGACTTGAAAATTAGCACAAACCCTAACAAGTGATTACAATATTAATCAGGGAAAAATAGCATTACGTGAGTTCAAACATAGTGACTCTAACTTTGATACCATGCTAAATCACCACTAAACTCGAGCAGTTATGTTATATTTAATCATTTATTTATATTCTTAATACTGCCCACTCATGAGCTTGGAAATTAGCCCAAAACTCAACAAGTGACTATCAATATTAATTGAGGAATGAATGACTTTACAGGAGTTGGAACATATAACCTCCTATACTAATACGAAGTTAAATCCACCATTAAACTCTAAAGCTGTTATGGTACCTATCATCATTTATTCATAGCCCTAACCAGTATAGGCTAATGATCAAATTCAGACAAAATCGTTACTATTCTTAGCCTAGAAAGCCCACCACAAAGTTTCAGTAATGAACGCACGGAATACCATATCAAGTACGAAGCTTAAACTATTCCCAAAACTTGTACGAGCAGATTGAGGAAAAGGCAATAGCAATTAGACTTAGGAGCGATTGACCTAGAAGAATCGAGCTAGTGCAGAATCAAGCATGGGTTCGCAATGGATCTTCAAAAATCCGACAAAACAGTGTTCAAATCTTGATTGTTTCCAGAGAAAATCACAAAGAAAGCCCGAGAAAAAATGAAAATGAAACCTGCTGTGGCTGAGAAGATGATTTCGGATTCCATGGGAAGCGCAGAGTTTCACGCGGCTGAGGACGAACATAATCAGCTGTGAGAGTTGAGATGATCGAGACGAAGAGCAGGAGCAGTAGATTGGTGGCCTTGGCTTCCATTTTCACGCGAGTTGGTTCGGTTGCTTCATGAAATTTCAGAAGAATGAATAAAGGAGAGATCAAATCACCCTTTTTGAATTTGTTTTCTTTCGCAAAAGAAGAACATTAGTCAAAAAAGATTGCCATTTCTCTTTTTGTTTGCAAAGTAAAGTTTCGCCATTTCTCGTTCATACCTTACAAAGGTGCTAATTTATAACAACTTCTTGCAGTTAAATTTTGGTTTAAATACTATTTTGCTTTCGAAAACCAATCGACCCATGCGAATCGGGTCAATAATAATCATGTGAAGGCCAAGTATACTAGACTCAATTTCCACAGTTTAATTTGACCAAGTATATTTGGACAATTTGTACCAGAGAGACAGCTAGTAATTAGGGCGCTTACTCCCTATGCCCGAATAGCAATGTACTCCACAGAATCACCCAAGACACTGTCACGCCTCTTTTTAATGCACCCCGACCCTTATGCAGCATTCCGTCCTCTGTATCTGCCTCCCACTCTATCAACTTTCCTTGCCCAATACATAAAAGTGAGAAAACTCTAATTTAGATGAGTCGAATTTTCTTGCACAATTCCATGTGAGAATTAGATTCACAAACTTTCAAGCAGAGACTCACTAGAGACTACTGCTTTTCTATCTTATTTGATATTCATTTGCTTCCACCTAAAATTATAATTTAGGCATTGTAATGCATTTCGTCGAACACCACACTAGTGCTAAATTTCTATGCGTAGGAATGAAGATGTACGTGGCACCTCCATGACATATATGTGCCGTTTATCTGAAAATCGTCATTAACAATTATATTTTCATCCCTAAACTTTCATATTTGTTTCATGAGTGATTGGTTAGACAAGTGACAATTACAATTAGAGCTGAACTAAATTGTCATTTTCGATAGAATAATTAATATTCTTTCTATTAGTATATTTGAATATATAATATTGCTTCTCCGTTAAAAATTAGAGTTCAATAATTTCGGCCTGCATAATCTACTAAAAAATAATAATAATCAATTTGTATAATATTTTATTATACGAGATTCAAACTATTCATTTATTTTAAGTTTTTTCTATCCTATTGAAAAAAGGCGATACAAACAATGCGAAGGATAAAAGAAAATAAACTACAATAAACAATAATCAACAATGTAAATCAAGTACTTTAATTAAAAAAAAAAAGCATATGTATGCTACGATAATATTATACTTTTTTTTGGTTGATTTTGAGTTTTTACCAACTTCAAATCTTTTTTAAGTAGAAGTTCTACTTTATTTCATAAATTTAATATATATTTTAAAAGCATAACAACTTTTCCTTTCTTTTTTTCAAATCTAACCTAAATTTTATTTTATTTTGGATCTGTCCTGTTTTGTAACGTTGCTTTTCAAAAATTTTAAATTTTATAAATATAATTTATTGGATCAATTCTGAAAATAATATAGTTTTAAAAACAAAATATAAGATTTAAAAATAATAACAAAATAAATATAATATAAATTAAAAAAATTACAAAAGTAAGTTAGACATCCAAACTCTTGACATAAATAAGTTGGATTTTGATCAAAGTAAAAAATCGCGTACAATGAATATGATTTAAATGTCAACACGTCATATATGAAGTTTTAGGTGTCAGCACATCATATATGGGGTGAATTTGAGAGTTGGGTTAACAAATTTAAGTTAAAATATAATATAGCGAAATATTTGTAAACAAAAAGTAGTTTATTTCTCCCTTTTATCCTCTTCCCCAACTTCCACATTTTGACATCAAATTCCATTTGAAGCATTTTTATTATTTTTATTTAGCTTGTGGCTTTCAACTGGATTGGAAACCACGTCGAACTACAACCAATGACTGCAATCACACCTATTGGTTGTGTTTTACCTCAAAATGGCTGCGATTTCACTACATTATTTTTAGAAATAGTTTCACACCTACATTATTTGTTTTAAAAAAAATCCATAATTTATTTTATACTATTAAATAATAATAATAAAAAACCTCCGAACTTTACTTTTATTTTAAAAAAATCTTTATCCTTTCAAAAATTTCAATTGAAATATACCATTTGAGCACTATTAATATTTTGAATAAAAGTCACATGGTAGAACTTGAAATGATGTAGCAATTCACCTCTCAATTTTATTATAAAAATCTTCTTCCTCCGCTCTCTATCCAATTTCACCCTAATTTCTCTTTTAAAAACAATAGTTTATCTAAATTTCTCCCCTCACACTTAAACGTAAACAAATTTAATTTTCAAGTTAGATTTTGTCCTGTCAAAATTTCCTTAAAAAATTTAACTAATAATTATTCAAAAGGTCGTTTTGAAATGTTTATAAAAATCTAGGCTCTAGCAGAAAACTTTTAAAAGAGATATATTTTGAAATAGTATTTTCTTTTTTAATTTGGTAATTTGGCCTTTATATAAATTTCTCAACGTTCATTTGGCTTGGTACATCTAGACGACGTCGTATAGTGCGTTCTTCCTCGTCGGAGTATTCCCGTCGACGACATAGCGCCGGCGAGAACGATGATTCTTTTTCGAAATCGGATCCGATTCGGGAACCTCAAAGACCCGCTAAATCGCATTCAAAGTCCTCGCCAATCCAAGCTTCTTCAAACCCTAGCAATGGCGGATGCTCCTCCCAATTCCCGAAGACCCGTTTGTCCATCCTGTTCGAAACCGGCCCGTATCTGTCTCTGTTCGCGACTCCGAAACCCCGGTCTCGAGAATTCCGTCGGGGTAACCATTCTTCAGCACAGTTTAGAGAGAAAGCACCCGCTAAATTCCGCTAGAATCGCAAAATTAGGTCTCAAGAATGTCCAAATCGCCACCGTCTCCGACGTTAATTTCGAGGCTCGCTTCACCATACGCGGAACGCAAGATTTTGATCCTGAGGAGAAATGTTGCTCCACAAAAGGTCAGAACGAGTCTCGAATTCAAATACAGAATCGGGATGGATTTCTACTTGGTGATGTAATAGATTCCGAATGCATAAAACCTGAAACTCCTGAAGCTGTAATTACTGCTACGATTGGCAAGTATGGCGTCGTTAACTCTTTCGATCACATCTGGATGCAGAAACCGAGCTTTCAGAAGCTTAAAATCGACGAGGTTTTAGCATCTCCAGCAATTCGGGCATCAGTAGCAAAAGGGTTCATCGTGAAGAAACTGCAGAAGCGGCTGCTGGATGGAAGCCAGGAGATGGAGGAATATGCTGAATTCGAGATTGAGATTCCTCCCAAGTCAGTTCTACTCTTTCCCTCTGAAAATGCTTTTACTGTAGATTGTGGTGTAGATGGTAGTGATTTTGATGTGAATAATTTGATAGTTTTGGATGGAACATGGGCAAAAGCAAAGAGAATGTACAATGAAAATCCTTGGTTGAGGCTTTTGCCACATCTGAAGTTGGATTTGGAGAAGATTAGCTTGTATAGTGATGTGAGACATCAGCCCAAGATTGGTTTTTTGTCCACCATTGAAAGCATTGTTTATGCCTTGAAGTTAATAGGAGATAACCCTGAAGGGCTGGATAGTTTGTTGGATGTTTTTGAGTCCATGATTGGAGATCAAAGGAGATGTAAAGATGAGAGGCTAAAAATGGGAAAAACTTCATTTGGTTCTTGATGAATATGTATAAAGCTAAGAGAAGGCGAAAAAGCGCTGCCAAGGCAGCATGAGCATGCTTCTATTGCTATGCAAACAGTACAGCAGGATAGTAGAGCTTTCATTCCCATTTGTCAATGAGGCGAGGCGAGATAATTGCTGTGCAAAGGTTTCTTTGGGCTAGACAGAGATTGGCCTTTGAGTGCAAAAGCAGAAGGGAGCATGACTACAAGACACGAAAGCAAGAGAAACCTTGTCGACCAATAGATGATTCGTGGAACTTTCACAAACCTTCAGCCATGTGTAATGGTGTGGTTACTCATCTTAATCATGATCTAGGCATGATCATACGAGTTCGAGTTCAATGATACGCGAAATCCTAGTGCACGAGACAACTTTGATGCGAGGTTAGCGCTAGCGTGCTCATATCATGAACTCAATCCGCTCTTTTCAAACAGCACCTTCCATCTAAAGTTATGGGAACAGTGGAGCCTAAAGGCTTTAACAGCAGTATATGTTTGCTTACTGGCTTCACTCCTGTTCAATCTTTCATCAAAATATCTGGCTCTACAAGATCACCAAATGTCTCACCTTGCTGCAAGTAATCAAAGCCTGAAAGGTCACGTTGTGTTGATTTGGTTTACAAGAAGCCATTTGAGTAGGTTAGAATAATGTGGCTAACAATTTTGCGTCGTGCGAGAGAATTTGGAAATCGTATTTTGAACTAGTATCCGTATTGAATGATTATCAAGGGTTAGATAGATTTTGAACTTGTATCGAAGGACTATTAGGAGATGATCAAATCGAATAATTTTTCAGGTCGACCCAAATCCGGTCTATTATCACTTTTTTGTTACTGAAAATACCCTATATAATATATATATATATATATATATATATATATATATATATGCGTATGTATGTATTTTGGTGTTGTTCTCTTCTGAGTTAGTTTATGGTTTATTACAATTTTTTTTTTTTGGCTAATTTTGACACAATACAATAGATAGATATTTTTTTTTATGTTCATCAAATATTTTCATGGGTATTTCTTGAAAAACTAAGACCTAAACATTTTCTTGGCAATTAATGTCTCTTCATAAATTCACAATTTACAATGGAACAAGAGAAGGTGGAACAAATTCAAATTTGGGATGGAAATCTTAAATCAATTATTATACCTAATTAGCTTTTGGATTATCAACCAAAAATTCCACATTAGGGAACTTTTTCATATTATATACTAGACAATGTTGCACGTTTATTTCTTTCATTTGATTCTTAAAGATGTTCGTACTTTCATAATGCTATTGGTATACAAAGGAAAAAGACTATTTCATCCTTTTAACTTAGTTAAAAAATATGTCGTTAGCCCACATGAACAACGTTGGATGGTTAACTTAAAGATATTTCTACTTTTTTAAAGGTGGTGTATTCAAACTTTCCCCTCATAGTTGTACAAAGATAATCTTAAAAAAAAAAATTGTGAAGGCATAAAATATTGACCTCTTAATATAAAACCAAAAATTAGTTATTAAATCATATAAATAATTGTTTTAGTCTATTTACCATAGGTTCAAATGATTGGGTTGTGTACTAAAAAAAATTATTGAGTTTTCGTTGTATATAAAATATCTATAAAGGTCACTTTTAAGTATATAGAGTAAAATAAATGTTTTAAAAGTAAAAATACTAAAATAGATCAAATATGAAAGTGCAAGGATCAAAATGGAGTAAATTAAAAAAAATGTAATTTTTAAGAAATTGCGTAAATGATGTAACTTTCAAAGTAATAACAAAATAAATGTAAATTAAATGAAAACTCTCAAAACTAGGGTGTATAATGCATATCCAAACTATTCACAAAATACGTTAGTTTGTGGTCGAAGTCAAGAATTGTATACATTCAACACGATTTAAAGGCGTCACGTATGGAATGACGTGTGAAGCATGAAGGCGAGTTAACACGTAAATCTCATACCTTGTATGCAAAATAAATGAAATTGCATGCAACGTAGGTATATAATTTAGTGCTATGAAATATTTCTATAAAATGCACATGATTTATCTTTACACTCTACGTCTCTCCAACTGAAATAACGAATGATTTAAGTATATAATTTAATGCTATGAAATATTTCTCATTAAAAATGGTAAATTATAAAATTGGTCCCTTTGGGTTAGACATATTTTCAATTTGGTCTCCATGATTTTAAAAGTTTCAATTTAATTCTTATGATAAAATTTTCATTCCGATCCTCATGGTTTAGTCAAACTTCACAACTTTATCTTTGCCAATACCACATTGTCGATTTTTTTTATGCAACAACTATCTTAATATTTTTTACTTGGCTAATCACGCTACGTTGGTTAACTCTATTGAGATTTAGTGCTTAGTAAAAATTAGAATGAAATACCTGAAATTTTTAAGAACGCTGGTGAAGTTTAATCAAACTATAGGGACTAGATTGAAAATTCAAAAACTAGAGGTACCAAAGAAAAATTATTGGTCTAGAATTAGATGGAAATGAAATGTTATTGGGTGGGGAAATGCACTTTCAAACGTAAGATGACGAGAAAATCATAGTCAAAATTACAGGGAAAAACGAAAATCTGCCGTTCTGCGACAAGGAAATCTCAAATCTCAGGCTTTGTATCCACATATATAATTGCCCAAAATTCTCGCCCAGCCCTTGAATTTTGTAACAGAACCCTCTCTTCCCTCCCTCGAATTTCCCCCTTTCCCTCACACTCTAACTTACGCCCAAAGCTTCTCCCTCTGATACCCTTTTTCGTCTCCGATTGTCGGTCGCCGGAGGTATTTTCAGCTGCCGTGAGCTTCTGAGAGGCCATCCTCAGGTGGGTCTTCATGGGTTTCATCTGATGTTTCTCTATTGATTAGTGTGAGTGACCAATGTGTGAGTTCTTTTATCGCCACTTGGGAATTCTGATTTTTCTTGGCAGTCAATGCAATGCATCAATTTGTGAATTTAATGAACCCCCTTCTTGTAGTATTTTGATGTGCTTCTCATAATCTTGTTAGGGCTGTTTGTATGGAACAATAGCGTACCTATGTGATGAGGCTTTATGGTTAATGGCCAAGAATTTGAAATGCTTGTTTCACCGTTACGATTGTATGTCAATTCCAAATTACTTATCAACGATTTGGAGATTGTTTAATAGTAGCACTAACTTGAATCTTTGAGATTCCCGAACTGTGTTATTTGATGCCGGAATCAACTGTGTCTTTTGTTGTGAACTGGCTTGTTTTTAAATTTTGAATATTGCGGTGAATCTCTGCCTCCATCTCTGACCCTTGTATAAATGGAAATGCCTTTAGAGGTGAAAAACAGGGGATCCACCTGCCCTATCCTATCACTCCTACTTATGAAATAGATTTATTATTGTTCTTGTTGTTTTTATGGGAGAGAGAAGTACATAAAGGGAGAAAAAGAAACCCTCATAACTAGCCAAGATTATTAAGAACTACCCAATTGCCTTTTATATCAAATAGTGCATAGGTGGCATACTTACAATTATATGACTGCTGGCATTGTTATTTTTCTTTACTTTGATAGTTTGATTATGTTCAAGTTGAATTCAAGCTTCTTTACCGATTGGTTCATCTCGTTTTTATGCAGTTATATTACGTGGTCATTAGTTTCTGGAGCATTCTTTTGGAGAACTTGGTGATTATTCAGTGATTCTATGAACAACTATTGACTTTTTTGGCAAATGATTGGGTTGAGAGTTATTTCTTTCAGTTTCTTTTGAAAGCTTATATAACTGACTAGTAGAGATGAACGTAGTGGGTTTTGATATTGGAAATGAGAATTGTGTCATTGCTGTGTCGAGGCAACGTGGTATTGATGTCCTGTTAAACGAGGAATCACAACGAGAAACACCCGCAGTGGTATGTTTTGGGGAAAAGCAGCGGTTTTTGGGGTCTGCAGGTGCTGCATCTGCTATTATGAACCCGAGATCCACAATAACTCAGGTAAAGAGATTGATTGGACGTAACTTTGGCGAGCCAGATGTTCAAAAGGATCTCAAAAGGCTTCCTTTTGAAACATCCGAAGCCCTTGATGGCAGCATTTTGGTTCACGTGAAACACTTGGGGGAGACTCATACATTTACTCCAGTTCAGATCATGGCAATGCTCTTTGCAAATTTGAGAGACGTAACAGAGAAAAGTTTGGGAACACCATTTTCAGATTGCGTTATTGGCATTCCATCGTATTTTACAGATTTGCAGAGACGTTTATATTTGAATGCTGCTGCTATTGCTGGTTTAAAGCCTTTGAGACTCATGCATGACTGTACTGCAACCGCACTTAGTTATGGAATTTATAAAACCGATTTCTCAAATCCAGGTCCTATATACGTTGCTTTTGTTGATATTGGTCATTGTGATACCCAGGTCTCTATTGTATCATTTGAGACTGGACATATGAGGATAATGTCACATACCTACGATAGAAATTTAGGAGGGAGAGATTTTGATGAGGTTTTGTTCAGCCACTTTGCTGCGGAATTCAAGAAGCAGTATGATATAGATGTAAATTCTAATGTCAAGGCTTGTATCAGATTGCAGGCAGCTTGTGAGAAGCTGAAGAAAGTTCTGAGTGCAAATTTAGAGGCACCTCTTAATATTGAATGTTTGATGGACGAGAAAGACGTTAAGGGATTTATCAAAAGAGAAGAATTTGAAAATCTTGCTTCTGGGTTATTGGAGAGGATTAGCATTCCTTGTACCAGAGTCTTAGCTGATGCAGGATTAACTGTAGAAAAAATCCATTCTGTTGAGCTTGTTGGATCAGGGTCAAGGATCCCTGCAGTAACTAGGTTATTGACTTCTGTATTCAAGAAAGAACCCAGTCGCAAACTTAATGCTAGTGAATGTGTAGCGCGTGGCTGTGCTCTACATTGTGCGATGCTGAGCCCAGTTTTTCGGGTCAGAGATTATGAGGTGTGTACTTTGCCTGAGATTTTATAGCTTGCATTAGCTAGGCATGTGATGGGGATTTGAGAAAAGACGACCCCACCTCCAGTCATTCCATTTTTATTTTCATATGATGTGATGCTCTTTTAACTCTTTATACTAGCTTTGACCTAATTATAAATAAGAAGACTTGAAAAGTAACTGTCCCATTATTCTCCTTTAAAAAAGGGTGAAACATGGTCTTTCATTTTCTTCTTTTACATGTTTTTCTCCATCTACTTCTTTCTTTATACGCCATCTGTTCCTCTGGGTTGTAGTTGCATAAATGCTAATGAAATACAGTTGTTGAAATGCAGGTTCAGGATTCATTCCCTTTCTCCATTGGGTTCTCATCAGATGCAGGCCCAATTAGCTTGGATTTAAATAGTGTACTATTTCCCAAAGGCCAGCACATTCCAAGTACTAAAGTTCTGTCATTCCAGCGTGCCAGTTTATTCCATTTAGAAGCCGTCTATACTAATCTGGATGAACTACCTCCTGGCACGTCTTCAAAAATTGGCTGTTTTACAGTATGTTCAGTTTTAAGCTTTATTTTTATTTTTTGAAGTAGTTGTTAGCGTGGAGCTGGAAAGCTCTTGAACTACTTTAGAGAGTGTCACTCTTAACATGTTTCTGCTCCTAGTTTGGCATTCTCTAATTTCTATTATGATGGGTTGGAATTGATTCTTAGATGTGAAGTAATTTGAGATGCAGATTGGTCCGGTCCAAGGTTCTAACAACTCGAATGCAAGGGTTAAAGTTAAAGTCCAGTTAAATATGAACGGCATCATTACTGTTGAATCAGCTATTGTAAGTAATATATATTTTTTCCATCAAATTTTCTAACTATTTAAGAGACTCCTCTTTATTGATATGAATTATGAATTTAGTTCGTAGAGGATAATGTAGATGAACAAATACCAAAGAGAGATGCTGCTCATTCAAACACAGAAAAAATGGAGACCGAGTTCGAGGCTTCTTCCTGTTCCGAGGTAAAGCTAGATGGTGTTATTGCAATCCCTTACAGCACTCAAAATCTTCACATGCATCAAAAGATTGTTTGCTGTTAATTCTGTAATTTGAATCAAGTTTCTGATAGAAAACCTTATACTATGTTTCTCTTATCTCCCAAAATTTTCCTTGGAAATTTGTCTCTATCTCTTTGTTTGTACTTCACTGAGATTTGCTGCCTTTAACGTATTGATTTATTGCATTTTTCCAGTCTGATGTTTCAAGAAAAGCTAGGAGCACAAGGAGGATTGAGATACCAGTTAGTGAACACATATATGGTGGAATGACCAAGGCTGAGCTCTCAGAAGCCCAAGAAAGAGAACTCCAACTTGCCCAACAGGATAAAAATATGGAACAAGCTAAAAATAAGAAGAATGCTTTAGAGTCATATGTCTATGAGATGAGGAATAAGGTAAAGGATCTATTTTCATGAGGCTTAAAGCACTTTCAATCTTCCTTTATGATGCCATTAACACATTCTGTTTCGAGTCATGCGGCGAAGTCATTTAATGCTCACTTTACACCTGATAACTTTGGGGGGTTGTAAAAATGTTTGCTGCCACACCTCTTCTAAAATAAAATTCTTGATTTCCAACATGTGAGCATGAAGCATAATTTAGATTTAATGGACTTTCCCTTTTAGTAAGGCTCTATCAACATTCAGACTTTTGTTAATTTTGATGATATCTCGAGGTAGGTTTTTAGTCTCATCTCATGCATTCTAATCACTATTCCTATCAATGTTTGATTCTTATTATATTATAAGAAAAATGATGATGCTTAGAGCGGTTTTCTAATAGCTTTTCAACACATATCGGAGTTTCGCTAGTGACCAAGAGCGAGAAGGCATCTCCTCAAGCCTCCAGCAAACAGAGGAGTGGCTATATGAGGATGGAGATGATGAGACAGAGAGTGCTTATTCTTCTAAGTTGGATGACCTTAAGAAGGTTATTTCTATTTGTTTTGTATGATACAAAGTTAATTCACATTTTCTGATTTCAAGTTCTCTTCTCCTTGCTTACTCTACTCTACCATTGTTCTTTCTTAGTTGGTGGATCCTATAATTAACCGATACGAAGATGAAGAAGCAAGAGCACAAGCTAAAACACATCTGTTAAAGCGTATTTCCGATTATAGGAAAACTGGGGATTCACTTTCGCCTCAAGTTCGAGCATTGGTAATAATGCTAATGATCTCTAATGTTACTAGTAATAGTTGGTTTTGTTTGAATTCTCTCTCTCATGAACTTTTCCCTTTTCTCCAGATCCTCGATGAGTGCAACAGAGCAGAGCAGTGGCTAACAGAGAAAAGCCAACAACAAGAGTTGTTGCCAAAAAACACTGAACCTTTGTTATGGTCAAGTGAGATCAAAACTCGGGAAGCGGATTTCGACAAGTATGGCATTTCTCTATTTGATCTTTTTGAAATCTAACAAGTTTCTGTAAGTTTAGACTAATGGTAGAGAAGTTTTCCCAACCTTGATTTTATTGAGAACGTTCACTCTCTAAAGTACTACACTTGTTAACTGTATCTTGCAAGTGAAACTAATCTGGATGATCATTTCGGCCATCAATTTTAAGATTAGATCTTTCTAGTTATGCCAACCCATTAGAACCGAAGAAACGCTGTCGCTTGTTATCTGCAGCCTTTTATTTCATCCAGTGGCTTACAAATGTTTTGCTTGAACTGCATTTCAGGAGATGCCAGAGAATCTTGGATCCTATGTCTTCTCAGTCACATTCAGGAGATTCCAAGGAACCAAACCATCAAAATTCTTCTGACAATCATTCTTAAAAGGCAAAAACATTGATTTTTCTTAGGATTGATCAAAGATTATGATTATTGTTCCTCTCACAAAAGTGGATCATATCTCTTGCCACTGTTGCTAAGTCAGAATGAAGGAGGTGATGACAGATCCAAGTATTAACCAAATCGGCTCATGTTGTCTTTTTGACTTTTTGTTCTCAAATTCACATTAAAAAAAAAAAAAAAAAAACCTTCATGAGTGCTGTGCCATTCTGATGAGGGCTGTGTCTCAATTTTGCAACCATTTGAAGGCAACCTTTGTTGGATGTTTGCCTCTATTCTTTATCTGTTTTGAGGTTTGATTTTGTGAAAACTTAATCATGTAGACTCTGGATTTACTTTATACTTAATTAGAAGAAAAAGTGATCTTGGGTTTAAAACTTTTGAGGGAGAAAAGTCGAGTTTATATTTGGTATGTATGTTTGTTTATTTCGAAGTTGCGAGCCGCTACAATATTTCAAATGTTGTATCAAACCGAGGTTGTATAAACTTTTTAACTTTTTTTTTTTTGGGTATAGTTCAAATGTAGATTATATAAATTTAGACTTTTCAACTGCATAAATATTTTCTATAGAACAATGAACCGATTACAACTACAAAGCAGATTCATTTGTATTATAAACCAAGGAAATGATGTAGAAATTAAAATATGTTATGTACAATTAAGAGATGATCATAATGTGGAGTCCCATAAAAAAATTTTGAAAATGAAAGCATATAGAACTCAAATCTATCAACTCTCACTTCAATAAAACTGATTTCGAATCGAGAATGTATAACGAAACCTCCATTACATGTCTTTAGTCAAACTGACAAAAAACTTGACAATATCAACTTCTCCAACAAAAGATTTTAAGATAAGATAATATCACATTTTTCTTCCAAACATTTGATCTTTAAATATTAAAATGCTAAAGGAATTCACTTCATTTCAACAACATAACATTATAAAGTTCAGTTTTCAGGCAAAGGAGCAACGTAAGGCAGTTCATTGGTGAATACCCTTTCCCCCTAATAGTTGTGTAATTTGTTGATTGGCTAAAGAAACAAATTTGGCAAAATGTTTAAAACCAGTACCAGTTTTTTCTCTACCCTCTTCCCTCTTGTGCTGGAAGTAAAACCTGTCAAATAAAGATTTAAGAAACATGATAACAGAAGCTTCTTAAACTTGTCGTCTTAATCATAAAACAATTATTGTATATACACTATCATATTGAATGGGTTGGTGAAAACTGACTGGCTCAACTATCATTCAAAATTTAAGCCTAAATCAACAGTTTGGTACATTTAAGATCTACACTCTCAAGTAATAGGGATGCATATATGGGAAAGAATCAAGAAAACAATCTGCCATGTTTTGGCTGATTTGTTAGTCTAAAATTGGACAAAGTTGTTACATGTACACTGTACTATGAACAATGATGTTAATGAAACAGCCAACAGTAATTGAAAGGACGAAATGAGAAAACATTGTAACCGAACGCTAGGATCGTTTGTGTAACTTTGCCTCTCGTGAATGGTGTCCTTTATCCTTTTCTTTTCTTGCTTGCTACTTTCTTCTTTGACTTTCTAAAGCCTCCAGTATCCTATAGGCAACAACAGATAGGGAAGTGATGAATGTGCAATAAACTGATAAAGAGCATAAGAAAATCCAAATCCAGAGGAATAGAATTTGGATTTACCTTTTTGTAAAATCTATATGCAGCTCGGCCTGTCAACTCCTCCCCACTTTTAGTGATGTATACCTGGACATGGGTAATACAGTATGAACATTGGCCAGAGAAAGCTAGGCAAAATAAGTAATAAATGGTCTTGCTAGAAGAATCATTCTTCAAGTTCTTTATGAATTTACTTTTTTATCAAAAGAATCATTCTTCAAGTTGTAATGTCAATATGTGAAAATGACACCACCAAAGTAGACTAATAACAAGACATTACTCAGTATCTCTCGGAAAAGCTATCAAAGAAAAATTTAAGAAATACCACTTTGAGATTAATTTCTGCAGCAGAAATATACAATCGTCCGTTGCAGAAATCGTAAAGACACCATTTATCCAACCCTAACAATATATTGGAAACCTCCATCACGGCTCCACACCATTGGCAAAATATAACCATCAATACAAATTAAAGAAAGCTGGGTAAGAGAAAAAGAAAATGCCGAATAGTTGTTTCTGCAATCATCTATCAGTACGTGACTTACATGAATGCACAAAACAGAGTATATTGAAACTATTTTGGCCTATTATCATGAACATTTGAGAAAATTATTGAAATTGAGTTTGCAGAACAATATTGTCATACCTTCTTCCCTTCTGGAGATGTATACCAGTGACCAGTTGATGATTGGCCACCTGCCTGGACCCTTCTTTTCCCAGCATCTCTAGGAAGACTAAAAGAGCTCTTTGGATCAATCCAGCTTCCAGAATCTTTCAAAAGTTCTTCACAGTTTGATGCCCCTTGTTTACCTTTTACATTTCTTGAACTGTTACCGATATTATTTTTTTGAGTTGATACCCTTTTAGGTGCCTTTTTACTGCTTAATGGCGAAAGAACTTTCTTATTAACCCGAGATTTGGAAGCTATGTTCTTAGACCCTTTTGATACATCTGTTGATCTTTTTGAACTTTTCTCCACGTTAACCTGTGAAGGTCGGCAGGTAGAAGCCTCTCCATTGTTAAATTGTCTCCTGCCAGTGCAGCAATAAAACATGTAGAATATGATAAAGGTCAGAAAGAAAAGAGGCCAACTTTTATTTAAATGAAAAAGGAGCAATTAAAATTAATAGGAAGAGTTACTAACATATAATCAATCACTGATGCTCTGCTGCCATCAACTCCCAATGGGAAAAAGTTTGGTAAGCGGTTACGAACTAATTTCTGAATCCTTGGATCATCATGAAAGAAATAGTAATGAGCAGGGCAACTGAGCTTATCCATCAGTTCATTTGGGCAGCTGCTATTATTAGTTTGATTATCCATACAATTTATACGAGCACTACTTCCTAATTCAGTAGCTGCTTTATTATCTTTCTTTAACTGGAAAAATTCTTCACAGACTTCATCAAAGGCTGGAGTTGGCAAATGAGAGCTTTTAGTTTGACAAAAATCTTTCCATAGATCCTCCTTTTGAGTAACACAGGCTGTCAAACGCATCTTTTTGTAGTGCGCTGTTGCAGAGTGACAAAATATAGACTTTTGCTTGTCTAAAGATGATGCAGCTTTGTGGCTTTTCCTGCTTTTATTGTCACAGCTAGAAGGATCATCTGAATCGGAATCAAGTAACTGAAACTTTCGAAGAGGACTGATAGTTAAATTAGAAAACATTGACTTATTCTGCTTTTCCAAACCAGCAGAAGTTGGTGCATCTACAGTCTCTTTGATTTTCTTTGCCTTTAGCTGGCTGGAAGAGGGAGCAGTTAAGATCCCATGTAAAGGTACCTTTGAAGTACTGCATACACATTGCAAAAGTGATGATGGATGGTGATCTGCTGCAACAGAGGTACACGTGAACATTATGTTAACTTCAGAATGTATGAACCTCCAGTAGGCTACTTTGAACAAAGAGTAAAAAATATAGTTCTAATATCAAACGAGTCCAAGGCCATTCTTTATAACCAGTGTCGGAAAATTTCTAATACTATGAAACCTTTCGCTCACAATTTGAAACATCATTAAATAATACATGATTTTATTTTATAAACCCCACATCATTCTTAAATGCAACTGGTTTCACAAACAATGAATGAGAGTAGTATGGAAAATGGTAGTACTAGAAAATTTCCCCTATGTCATAAACCATTTAGCATCCAAAGCTTCTCTGATTCTCTGGGTGTCATTTATAAAACCTTAGAGCTATATTTTCTGACAGTATCCTTTCTGATTTTCCATTCAAGAAAGAAAGAAAGGTAGAGAGAGAACAAAAATAAAAAACTCAAAATGTAAGAGATATATTACCTCTGGGAAAGTCTTCTTGTGATGAAAATTCTTCAATGTCCTCATCGACTACAGATAATGAAGGCAGTGATTCGTTTTTCATGGCCAACGAAGAACCTCCAGATGGTCCACGCTTCAGTCGCTTAAATTTTCTAGGTGGTTCGTTTTCAATTTCCGCAGTGCAACCCACAACCCCTGTTCCCACCTCCCCACAATCGTCCTCTTTGGATGAAGCACTGGCTCCCACAGAACAGTCAGAAGCAGGCTTCCGAGCGGTACAATCCGGTATAGGAATCTGGGGCTCCGAATCAAAATCCAAATCGAGGCCGAGAGAGAAGGAGGGAGCGTCACAATAAGCCATAAGATTGCACAAACGGGAAGATCAAGATCTGGGAAGGAAAACGAATGCAAAATTTTCAGCAATTGAAGAAGCAGTAACACAAATTAGAAGCAGATTCAGCTACCAATCAAACGCAGCAAAAGAAGTGGCAATGGATACCAAAAGAATCAGTTCTGAAACGAGGATAAGATGGAGATTATCAGATACCCATCAAGACGGTGAACTCTCAGCAGCTTGCCGACGACGAGAGAGCGACGCATATAGCGAAGATAATTGGGATGGCATGAGAGAGAGAGAGAGAGAAATTCGGCGGGAGAGGAATTTTTCTGCGAATTTTTTGAGCGCCTGAGAGAGAGAGGGAAACAAATTCCGAGACCGGGAGAGAGCTGGGTTCTGTTACAAAATTATATAGGCTGGGCCCTCCGTCAAATGTAATTGGGCCGATACCGTAATCTTGGGCTGGGCCGTCAAAATATCGAGTTTATTATTACATTTTTATTTTTTTTAGTAAAACAATAATATTTTTAAATTAAAAATGATTAATTTTATGTCTCTCTATTTTATTTATACCTAAAACCGAGTTTGCATTATTCTCGAAGAAAAAATCAACTTTGCATTGATGAAGGGGAGAAAATTGCGATAGATAAGTCATTTTCAACCTCAAAAACTTCATTCATCTCATTTTTAATATTTTCTTTTTCTTTCTCAGTTATTTTCAAATTCTTTTTTTCTCCACAAATCTAAATTAAATTTATAGATGTAATATTTCAAAATATAGATAAAAGTAAAAAAAAAAATTAAGTGAAAATTTTGTATTTAAATGACAAAATTACTCACGGTAAAAACCGTTAAAAAATTGGAACTTAGAATCCTACACCTACATAATTGTTTTAAAATATGTTTAAACTAAAAATAATAATTCAATATTATCTTACTCTATTTTATTTAGCTACCTAAAACCAATTTTGCATTATTCTCGAAGAAAAAATCGACTTTGATTGATGAGAGGGAGAAAATTGCGATAGATAATTTATTTTCGACCTAAAAACTTCATTTATCTCATTTTTAATACTTTATTTTTCTTTCTCATTTATTTTTCACTCTGTTTTCCTTTGCTCACTAAAATTAAATGTATAGATATAATATTTAAAAATATAGATAAACCTAGAGAAATTAAATTTGTATTTGAATGATAAAATTACTTGAGGTGAAAATCACTCAAAAATTTGGAGCTTACAATCTTATACCTATATAATTGTTTTTGTTTTTAGTACAACAACACTATTTTAAACTAAAAATAAATAATCAAGTGTTAAAATTAAACAATTAATTTTATCTGACTCTATTTTATTTAGCTCCCTAAAACCAATTTTGCATTATTCTCGAAGAAAAAATCAACTTTGCATTGATGAGAGGGAGAAAATTGGAATTTCGGTAAAAAAATGTATATTATATTTAATATACAAAATCTATAACCTGCACAAAATGTACAATTAATTTAATTAATTTATCTAATCTTCCTCTAAGTTTCTCTCCCACGGCGGCCGCTCCGGCTCCGGCGACCCACTTCCGGCCGGCACAGCGCCTCCTCTCTCCAACAAGAAAAATCAAATCACACTACGAGAAAAGAAGAAGAAGAACCAAACTGATCGTCGGTGCCGGTGCCGGCCGGCACCAATCAGTCCATTTCAGGGATGCTCTGCAACACCGGCCGCCACGGCCGGTGGCGAGACTCGTGAAACTGGTCGCCGACGGCGATCAACTGAGCCAGAACCTGCTGTACGGACAGCCCCTTAACATCCGCCTTCCCCAGCAGCTCCTCCAGCTGCTTCTTCGTGATCTTGATCTTCACCTCCGTTGCCGCCGCCGTGGGCGCCGCCGCAGAGCCCTGCTTTTCCTCGGCCAAAAATCCCCACTCCTCGCCGGCCCACCGCTCCGCCGCCCCGTCCCGCCGTAGACAGTTGCCCATTTGAACAACGATGATTAAATTTTTTTTTAATTATGTTTTCAGAGAGAGAATTGATTTAATTTTATTGGGAGGAACGGAAAAGAGGGGAGAGGTTTTATATATATAGAAGGATGGTGGAGATGGGTGTGCCACGTAGGATGAAAATGGGGACACGTGGCAGAGGTTGACCGGGAAACGGAGGGATCGGTTCAAAGGTATTCTCATTACTCTCATTAAATTTAAAGGCGGTGAGTGACGGCAGCCATGATACTTACTGGCACTCCCGGTTACTCGCTTCCTCCAATCGTAGATTATAAGATTATATTTTTCAAGTGCGTGCTGCGCTACGCGCCTGCTCTTCGGCTCGGCTTCCACTAGCCGTTCGTTTTTTATATTTTGTCATGTGTTATTATAATTTATGCTTAATTTTTAAGGGATAAAAGTGGCGTTTGTGGAAATAGGATATCAGTCGCGGTGTTCAATGACATCCATCGATGTTATTCTCATGTGATTGATAGCTCGTCTTGATAACACTTCAAACATTATTAACTAATCTTTGAACGCCATCTAAATATGTATTAGAACATTCAATTTCTATCCTATAATGATTTTGTAGTCTCTACAGATAAATTTTTTAATATTTTTATTGTTTTTTTTATATAGTTGGACTATGCTATATTTCTATTTTTTTTAATTCTATATCGTCTCTCTTTTTCTGTCTTTTTCATATGTCGTTGTTAAAGATGTCTAGTAATATCAAACACACCCATCTCAGAAAAAATAAACAAAAAAAAAACATTTGAACGAAACAATAGTGTCAATAGAAATAACCTTGCATAGCCACGATGTTATAGTCTCAAAACACCATAGACAAATCTTTAAACTAAAAATAATAAATAAAAGAAAAAGAAAAGAAAAGATAACTATAAGAGTGTTAATTTCAGCAAATATTAGTAATTGTTACAAATTAACTAAATATTAAAAAAATACTTTAATTTCTATACTTTTTAGTGAAGTATCGATTAATCCTTAAATTTTAATTTGTAATGCTTTAATCTATATACTTTTAAATTGGTAATAATTTAATCCCTGCATTTTAGTACGTAACAATTTAATTATGTAGTTTAAAGTTTGTAACAATCCTCTACTAAAAAAAGTTTGTTACGGTCCAGGAAAAATTTTTGTTAAGTTTTTTATATTTGTAAATGAATAAATCGATAAAAGATCAAATGTATTTATAAATTACAAAAATTAAATTATTATATGACCAAAATAGACATTTAAGTTTGATGAAATTATTATAAATTTTAAATTATAGAGATTAAATTATTACATACACTAGATTATTACCTCACAGGCTAAATCATTATTTTAAAGAAAATACATGACCAAATATCTTTTTTAATTTTAAATAAAATATTCATAAAATAAGATTATTATAAAATAAAATAAAATTTGAAGGGGAGAAGCCGGCTCAAGTGAATGAGCCGAGTCAGTCAAAGAAAGGCAATTTCTAATTTTTCCAAAAAGAGAAAATAAAAGCAAAAAGAAGAGCGCATTAAAAATAATAATAATAATAATAAAAAGCAATGTGAAAAGGGCGAAACGTGGAATCTTGGGGTCTGATCCCCAGTGTGAACGCGTTTAAAAAGCAGAATCTTTACGGAGATTTAATTTTTAATTTTCAATTTTCCATTTTATTTTTTAAACTTCAGTTAGGTGTGAACGCGGATTTGTAAAAGGAATCCGGGTTTCAGTTATTCCATTATGCATCCACCGCACGTGACTTCGGCGTGCCAAGCCTTCCCTTCCCTTCCCTTCCATTGGTTGCCCAAAGCCTCCAAATTAATTAATTTTAATTAATCCCAAACCTTATCCACTTTCACCCCTTTTTGTTCGTTTGTTTCTTATTTTCTTTTCTTTTTTTTTCTCCCGTAATTGTTAAACGTTGGTAAGTCATTTTCGTTGGTCCTTTTTATTAATTATGACATCTATAATAGGCCATTTCGAAATTTAAATTTTAGATTTATTTTATTTTCATCCACCAGCTTTCCAAACTTTTATTGAGCTCCTGCATTAAAAATTTGTGACATTTTAATACAAGTTTACATTAATACACACATATTTGAAATCACTTAATTCAGGTTTAAATGACTACCAAAACAAACATAGTTCAATGATAATTAACATATATGTTCAATCAAGATGTTGTGAGTTCGATCCCTCAATTCCACACGCTATACTAAAAAATTAAAATGATTGTTTTTTTTTTTGTTTTCAAAGTCTGTGGATTAAAATTGATCATATAAATTTGAGGGACTAAAATGAAATAAACTTACAAGTTTAGGGTTTAAAAATAGATCCTTTTAAAATGGTGAACCAAACTGGAATTTAAAATTTTAATTTATTTTGTTGAGTCCCTTTTAGGAAAAATTCCGGTTTTGATTCGTTATCAATTTAGTCTCTAGATTTGGATTATTGTGTCTATTTATTGTCTATGAACTTCTAAAAAAAATTCAATTAACAGCTTTGAAATTTGAGTCATGTTTATAATATAAACATGATATTGTTAATTTTAATTTATATTAATGAAGCTAAATTGAAATATAATTTAAAAGTTAACAATTAATCAATTTTTTCTTTAAATTCAAGAACTAAATTGACCCACTTTTCTTCTTATTATTATTTTATGTCGCTCACATTCAATAGTTTTTAATAAAATAAATAAATTTAAAAGAAGAAAAGAAAAAGAGAAAAAGAAATTAAGAAGGAAAGTAGAAATTGGATAGTTGAAGGTTCGACGTGCATGGGGGAATTTTAGAGTGTTTATTTTGACTAAAATAAGTGGTGATGGTCCAAAAGGGATCTCCTTGTGTTTCCACTTGTCGACCACTTGGATTTTGGGCGTGGAGCCCTTAATGGTCCCCTTCCCCCACTTTCTCTCTCCAATGGCTCGATAATCGAGCCTACCAACCCGAGTTGATTAGTTTAACTGGTTTGAGCAATGCATATCGACCGACTTGATTTAGTAAAAGTTTAGAATGGAACATAATTCGATTAGTTTAGTATCGATTGATTGTCTTGATCGATTGGTTTTGGTTGGAGTAGTTGATTTGGATTTTCAAACAGTTGGTTTCAAAATCAATTTTGTTGATGTACGATTTGGATCTCGGCCTCGATGTCGAATGCTATGGATGAACACCTGCACAAGAAATGAGGTACACACACCAGTGTAATACTAAATACAATACACTTTGATATTCAGACAATTAGTTAAATCGAGCATGGCAAAAAAATATGATTTTGTAAATGTACTTCACGTATAGAATCTCTCCTCCTATATACAGGGGATCTCATTCCTTTTAGCACTAAGTGAATTGTGAGATGTTACAGGACTAGCTTAAAGTAGTCAACTCGATCCAGTTGAGTCTGATCGGATGGTCGACTTAACTCGCTTTATTTCTTTAGCCTCATTTAGAGTGACCCACCACGATAATTTTCACCTACCTATAACAAATTTTATTTTTATTTTTACATTGTCAAGTAAATTTCATGACATAATTTATTAGGTTTTGATTTTTGTTAATTTTGACTAATAGTAGTATAGGGATTTTTTTAAAAATTATAATTTTACAAAAATGAAATGATAATGAAACTTTCAAAGCAATGAGACTAAATTGAGTCTAAAATTAAAGCACTCAAAACACGAAATCTAATCAACTTATTATTTTAATTGCAAGTTTTATTTACAAAAATCTCCACTTGACTATGCTTTAGTGAGAAAAAAAAATGATCTTTCAAAAGGGAAAAAAAATCAAATTTCGATATATACATTTTGTATTTTTTAATAAAGCCTCTTTAAATATAATTAAAAAATGTCAATTATGAATTTGATATTATTAATGGGAATTGATTCTTTTTTTTTTCTTTTTAATTATCATAAATATTAGCTTCGTAGAGTTGACCTTCAGGATAGTCAAAGACAAGCCAAATCTCAAGGACCTTATTTTTCTACACATCAAGAGGACAAAAACAAATTGTCAAATAGATTGAAATATTCAACAACAATCCCATCAAATTGGACACAATACACATGTTCTTGGATTGTATTAACTAATTTAGACCACAATTTCTAATAATATATATAATTATATGAAAATTGTAATAACAAATAATTGTGGTCCTAAGATTTATTGGAGGCGATTTTCACCATAGACGTGGTATACGTTGGTTGGGTGATGAGCATTACACATGGCCTCCCTCGAGAAAGCCTCACATCTCATTTTCATTTCTTGTAGTCGAGCCGACGTCTTGCGTGGCCGAGCCGATCAAACTCAATGAGAATCTGTTCCCATTTACTTGTTGAATTGATCAGCTTTATCTCAGCTCAGTCCCAGCCTCCGACAAATTCCACGACAATGCGTCATGATTTTCGACTACCTTAAAGAGTCGTTGAGGTATTGTCGGAAATATTGTCGGGGAAGTCGCTTATAAATAAAACCCATTTGCTCCGTTTTGAGTTATGTGAACATCCATTTTCTCTCTGAAAAGCACCTTGGATTGTTCCTGGCTTTGACATCGGAGTGTTCTTTATTTTACAGGTCACATGCCTAGTCTGCTCCAGCTCATCCGCCTGGTCATCTTGACGTCCAAGTTCGCAGTGTTGGTCATTTTCGTGATCAAACATAATTGTTCGTAATTAAAAATTTGAAGCAACCAGACATAACCATGTCGTGTTTTGGTTTCTTAGTTTCAAGGCAACGAATAACAAAACTTTAAAAATATTTTTGTTTATTTTCCCGTGAAGAATATATATATATATATATATAGACGAAATTATACTAAATGCCACAAAATAAATACGTGTTTATAAAAATATTATTTCTTTTATTAAAAAAAAAGGTCACAAAATGACATTTGGTTTTTCTTATGGGATTTTTTTTTATATCCATGAGCGTCTGAGCATTCGCACTTTGACTAATCTACTGGTCATCATGAGATTTGAACTCATCCCGTTCAAACTTTTTGATTTACTAATGAGTTGATAGTTGCCTCATGTGATTATATATGTTAATTATGTTATTTTTTTTAAATTAAACCTAATGCTATATATAGAAATACATCATTTTTTTGTGATATATTTTTTTAATTCCCTCCACTTCTAAATATTATATATTGACAAGATCATTTTATTGTAATATTTCGTTTTTTTAGTACAACATGTGGAGTGGATGATTGAATTTACAAACTCTTGATTGAAGATATATACAAATTAGAACTTAGTTATGTTTGCGTAATATTTCGTTTTTTTAAGTAAGATAAATTCTGCAAAAAGTCATATAAAACTCAAAAGGGAACTAAAATGTGTTAGTAAAAGATAAGGTTTTATGACCAAAACAAACCAAGAACAAATCATAGCTTATATGAGAGATTAATAAAATCCACACGTCTATTTTCAAGTGATTAAAGTCAAGTTAATTATGTATTATTATATGCATTGAAAATGAGCTGATTTAATTTTATTGCAATTAAGAAATGAGCAAAGTCTTAGTTTTCTTTGTTGATTAATACAATTATTTGATAGTGATATCCCTAAAGTTTGATTTTTTTTGGACATTTGTCACTGATGTATTAATTATATCAAAGTTATTATTCATTTGATAGCAATTTTATTACTATCAATTATTCTCTGTCATCAACTTGAACATATCCTAATTGATTAAGAATTTAGTAGCATCTCTTTAAAGATCGTGTATTCGAATTTTCACATAATTTTTAGCCAAATTCGAAAAAAAGAAAGAAGAAAAAAAGTTTCCAAAAAACCTAGTTTTAGGTTTTTAAATATAGGCCTATTTTATCTCGTGAAAACTAAGAAAAAATTGGATGAGTAAACGATATAAATTTTAAATATCAAACCATTACGAAACAAGTTCAATTATGTGTTGATTTTAAAGCTATCTCTTTTAATTTCAACGAAGATGTCATACATCAAAATGATTCCGCGTGTTTGAATTAAACGGAATTTACTACTAGTTGAATAATATAATGAATTGAGTATTTTTCATATACATTGTGAGTTTCTTAAATATAGTATGTGTCCAATTCAGTAAAAATAGACCTATTATTATAATTCTAATACATGATAGGTTTACCTTGGATGTTATTATTTTGGTTATTTATGTTCTAAAGTCTATCAACCAATGAATAATATATTTTGAGTGAACAAAAGGAAACAAAATTCTGATGTTTGATACTTTAGGATATCTGACTTTATGCTTGAAAATTTAGATATCAATATTTACTCCATATTAACTTAATATTTTATTATTAAATTTATTTAAATGAAAATGAGAGAAAATTTCAATAAAAATATTATTTTGGTCTCTATATTGTAAACAATATTCGTTATAGTCCTTGTCAACTGTATGTTTAAAAAAAAATCCATTTTAATTACTGTACTTTTAAAAAATGAGCAACTTAATCTTTACTTGCAAAATTTATTAAAAAGTGGAAAGTCTTTAATACAAATTTATGGGTACATGTAAAAAAATTAGTGAGTGAAGTATCGATTGAAAGAAATCAAATAAAAGTAAAAATAAAAGGATCAAAGTAATCACTTTTTAATAGTACAAGACTGAGACATTTTAAAATATATGGAGACGTTTTTAATATACAGGGACCAACATTAACTAAAACTAGAAGTGCAAGAAATAAAATAGTATTTAAACAGAAAATTAATTATAAGAAAAACTTTTGTATAGTGAGAATCAAACAATAAAAGATTTACCTTATAAAAATGATTGTGATTGATTTTAAGTGAGAATATAACAATACTAATAATAGTAAACAATGACAATGAAAATAAATCAAAATGATTTTTTTATGCATTCATGAAATTATTTTGATCGAAAAATTCAAATTGCATTAAACAAATAAGTAATAATAGTAATGATTGTTTATGCAAGAATTTACATTGAGGTCTGACCTAGTCAAGGTCGGATTCGGAGGTCTGTTAACTTGATATGTCACGAGATGACCTGTACAAGAGAGGAAACTCTCCGACGCTCAAGTCACTAAACAGTTCAGACTCAATAATAAGTTAGAGGAGAAATTCGATACTTAATATAAAAATGGTGCCCTCTACTCATAGGTTTGGGATCCGACGTACCTCGACTGACAGTTATTTATGTTGGATTATAGATCGGATATGTCAAACTCAGCATGTCGGTTACGGAGCGGATTTAGCCCTTATTAAGGACAAAATGACTAAGTGACCCAGGTGGACCTGCTCCAGAGTTACCGCTCATGTGGGCGGCTCTTCGTCCTCCACGTGGCATGGTGATTTTCTTTCCCCAAACAATGATAATAATAATAACAATACTGATAATTTATATCTACGTCAATAAGTAGAAACCATAACTTTTTAATATGATTCATTTCAAAGTTGAACAAGTAGAAACCGTTTTAATAATACGTCAAAGAGTTTGACACTATGGGCTTGGGAGACCAATCAAGTGAGAGGGAAGTAGCTCGAGAGTATGAGTTACTCGTCCGTTAGATCATTAAGGAGGTCGAAGAGATGCGAGCATGTGTATCCCTTAAACCCAACGCAAAAGGTAATTCAGACTGCAATTGTGTTCGAAAAGATGAACCAAGTTGTATAAGGAGCCCAGCTAGGTGAATGGCAGAGGTCCAAAATTAGCTCAAGTGAGATGTGAGTGTCGAAGAAGTGAGCAAATAAAGTCAGTGTACCGAAAAATAGATTTTTTTTTTATTTTTTATTTTTTGATAAAGTACATTAATTCCTTTTAATTGCGAAAAGACTTTTAACCACATATTAAAAATGTAGCATGTGTGTGGGTTTGCTAAAATAGAACAAAACCTAGGTAGCATAGGTCTAGGAGGATTAAAATTAGGGGTAAAATAGTCTTTTCAGTTTCTCTAGGTTGGTCTAGGGGTATAAAGTTATGAGGCATTACTCTTGTTTTATCTCTTTTTAAATTATTAATTCTCAAAATATCTTTGGGAAAACTATTTTGAATTTTTTTTTTACTTTTATTTTCAAAACTATTTCTTATAGGAACTATCTCATTGACTTTAAAATTTTTAAAGATTATTTATCTTTCTAATTAATAAAATGTTATTGCTTTTTAAATTGAATTACTAATTTCGTCTTATAACTTAAACTTAGTATCAATAATTAAATACTTTAAATTTAGTTTATATGATTAAAATTGGGCATTCTTAAACCATTCTTTTTACCTCGGATTGTTTATTAGGCCCAAAACAATTAAAACCACAGTTAAACAAATAGAAAACATGTCAAGTATGTAAAGTACGACGACGATTGCTTATAATCATATGAATAATTTATGACCAAATATTAAAGGCTACAATGAATCCAAGTCTAACGTGTACGGACATAATACCTACTTTTTAAACTTTTGGAATCAAATCGAATCTAATTACACTGTGGCCAAATTATTGATTTAACTTAATTGTTACTTCGTTTACCGTTGTCGAACAACGCTTAAAAAACTAGTATTTGATGTTTATGATAGTTGTATATATTTAGTCAATAAACTTAAAATGCTTCGATTACATTCCTACACTTTCGATTTTTTCCTCATAAAATTATTTCGTATTTAAATGTCAACGTGAATTGTTAATTGAATTATCAACCCAAGAGTGTCAACAACAAGACAAATAAGAGTGGGCATGCCAAAAACATAATTACAAAAATAATTTATGCTTACTCACCTATATCAAATTTGGGAAAGTTATTTCATGGCTAGTTGGCTGATTTGTCTAGCTAATCAGGACCTTCTTTAGTTTATTAATACTTTTCCTAAAAAAAAATTGTTCATCTTATTTTACTATTCTAATACAATTCGTTCCATCAAGTCAAATCTTCATTCTTTTATTATAATTAACGTGTTACGTCTAGAGGCAGATCTATAGTGGGCCTAGGTGCTCGGACCCCAACTTTCAAATATCTTATTAGATACTAAAAAATTGATCTAAATTAACAAAAATTCATGATGCAGTAGAAAGATTAGTCCAATCTCCCTAGGTTTGAGTTTGGGTGAAATATTCAAACCTGATTTTCTAAGAGTAAGAAATACCATATTTTTCTTTTATATAATTTTTTTATTTGAATTGTGCATTTTGGATCCACCATGGATTACGTCGTAGCGTTAATGACAACTTATTAATATTAAAAATTTAAGTATAGATACCTATTTTCGATTAAAAAAATTGTTTAAATTTAAAGATATCTAAACAATACAAGAATGAAAGGCTAAAAGTTTGTAATTCAACTAAAACATTATCGTAGAAAGTGTAAGCATATGTATTATCTGTATGTTTTTTCTTCTTCATAAGCTTTTTTCCCCATATTAATAAGCTCGGAAATCAATCTGGTCCGGACCAAACTACGAGGCCGTCCCACGTGGCGGCCTCCAATTGGCCGACAAATAAAAATCCATACCTCAGACGTACGAAGCGGGGCCCGCATGCTGTTTGCTTTACAACCACCGTTCATTTTGTCCAGACGTAGGAGCGTGACGCTCACGCACGGCGCCTTATTCAAACAGTCTTCTCCAAACGACGTCGTGCATCCACTCCAACGTTCGGATTCTCGCGCGCGTGGTCACAACGCGAGTATATGCGCGTGGACGCGGCTGAGCCTGTCGTTTGCTCCCCGCAAACGAATCCATGAAACGATCTGCCAGAGGCCCCCGTTTTCTTTTTTGGTTTTTTGGGAAGTACGATCTACAAAATGCTGAATTTTTGTGTCAAAATGTCCTTTAATTTAAATACAAGTTAAAAGTATCTTTTTATTTTGACAATTATACCCTTTCTTATTTTTTTAGATTTGTTTAAAAATACTATTTTTTTATTATTTTTTTATGATCCTATCACTCTTTTCCTTTCATTTAAATTTGTTAGAATGCTAAGTTAAAATACATTTATTTTGAGAATTATATACTTTCTTCATCATTTCCAAAAGAATAGCATAGAAGAAATTTTACTTTTGTTTTTTCCCTCCCAATTTGGTAAGATACCACATAAGCGGTTGGCAAATTTAAGGTTATCACCTTTTGATTGTTTTAGACCTTTTTTTTTTGAAGTGGTGTGGTAGGATTTGGATCAAGGGTGCAACACTAGGCTTCGACGAACACCTGTACATACAAGGGACACATCGATGTGGTGTTAAACCCAACACACTCGGATGCTTACAAAAATTAGAATTGTGTAGCATGTTTCTTGGGTCCAAAGCCTCTCCTCGAATCAACTCGAATGGAGGTCAATTGGGTATGATCTAATCCAAACTTGACGTGGTGATTTGATTCACCTCGCTTATTTCGCATCACTTTAGGTGAACTTAACACAGTGGTTCAAAACATAACAAAAAGAAGGAAAAATATAGGAAAAAAAGATTATTTTTTTTAATTCAATGGACGTAGAGATTCGAAGTTGTGACCTTCTAGTAGAGTGTGTATGTCTTAACTAGTTGAACTATATGTCGGCAAGAATGCAGATTAACACTTTCTCCCAAATTTTTTTGGGTTATTTTAAATCATTATTTACGATGGTAGTAAATTAATAAAAATATATGACTTTCTGGGACATAAATTTTATCCTATGAATACAAAATAAGTAACAAAAGAAAGATTACTTTCAACAATTTAGTGTAGAATCCATTAAAAGAAAATGTTTTGGTGAAGGTAGATTAGATGAAGATGAAGGTAAGGAATATTTATTAAAGTAAATTCTTTCAAGAAAAATATTTATTAATAAAGAAAAGAGCATTTTGAGACTTGACCCAATAATTAATTAAATACACCTAGCTTCGTAAGGTATCTTCTCCTAAGGGTATTTTGGTCAATTCTCCTCTGCCAGAGCTCCATGAGCTCGTTCAGAAAACCGGAAAAATTAGTTCTCTCTCGCTCCGCTCTCTCCTCCATCTTCCAGCCGGATGGAGACGACGACGAAGCTGCTGCCGCCGCCGCCGGCGAAGTTTCAACTGCTTCCTACATTTACTTCTTCACTCTATTCCAAGTCGGTTAACCAATCGCCGGAATTGGATCTCCAGCAGACGCCGAGTTCTCGCAAGGATGCTCGGCGGAGGATCCGAAACCTGTCGTTGATTAAGAGGAAAGCGGCGCCGTCCGGACGGAGGAGCCGGCCGCAGACTCCGCTTCTGAAGTGGAAGGTCGAGGAGAGAAGCGATGGAGGTGACGATCGAGCTGAAGACGAGGACGAGAAGAAGTCGGTGTCGGAGAACGGGAAAGATCTCCGGAGGATTAGTAGGGAAAGAGATGTGATCGTATCGGCGAGGAAGCTCGCTGCTGGTTTTTGGCGTTTTCAGAAGCCGGAGGTGAGCGCAGATGGAGGGAGGAGAAATTTGATACGAACGCAGGAGCAGCAGCCGGGGTTTCAGGTAACTGTACTTGGAAATCTCGTTTCAATTTGAGTTTGGAGAATTGCGACGGAATCTAAATTGTTGTTCTGTTTGTATGATTTGCAATTGACGAAGACTGAATGTACATTTTCTCTTATACTTAGAAACAAAATTTTGAGAGCCAGTGGTTTGTATGGGATTGGATCTTGTTTTTGTTTCTATAACTAACGTTACGAACTGTGATTGGATGACTTTTAGAAATTAAATGAGTTACACAGCATGTATTCAATGTAATTTAGCTTTTAGTTCTGCAGTTCAGTTCATCGTTTTGATCATTTATTGTTCTTTTTGCAGTCTGTTGCTGGCCATGTTCGACTTCCAATTCTCCGCCATCATAATAACAACATATTTAGTAACGAAACAAGGGATCTGTTACAGGGCCAACCCTCAACCTCTGGTGTGAGAAATGGCCTTTTGTGCAAGGTAAATAATACTACCTTCATATTTCTCTCTTTTACATTTGATTGTTTGCTATATAATTTGAAGTGTTTTCTCCTCCCCTCCCTGCCACCAGCTTGAGCCTTTCTTTCAATTCTCCAACTCAGTTATGGAGGGGGCAACTAAGTGGGATCCTATTGGCTCGAAAATTGCAGATGAAAGGGGCAATATTTACAACCAAACAGAGCTTCTTGACCGACAAATGAGCCTGGTTTCGGTTGTAACAGCCCTTGAAGCTGAACTAAAGCAGGCACGAGTGCGCATTTTGGAGCTTGAAACTGAACGTCATGCATCGAAAAAGAAGCTTGAGAACTTCTTGAGAAAGGTTGATGAAGAAAAGACTGTATGGCGTATGCGGGAACATGAGAAGATCCGTGTGTTTATTGAGAGCATGAGAACTGAGTTGAACCACGAAAGGAAGAATCGACGAAGAGCAGAACATTTCAGTTCAAAACTGGTTCATGAGCTGACTGATGCCAAGTCCTTGGTGAAGCGGCTGATGCAGGACTATGAAGAAGAAAGAAAGGAAAGAGAATTGATTGAACAAGTGTGTGAAGAACTTGCTAAAGAAATCGGAGACGATAAGGCAGAAATGGAGGCGTCGAAGAGAGAATCTGCCAAACTTAGAGAGGAAGTAGAAGAAGAGAGAAAGATGCTGCAGTTGGCAGAAGTCTGGCGCGAAGAACGCGTTCAAATGAAGCTGGTAGATGCCAAGGTGGCTGTAGAAGAGAAGTACTCTCAGATGAACAAACTTGCTGCAGATCTTCAAAATTTCCTAAAGTCAAGGGGAGCAATCTCAGACATTAAGGAGATGAGAGAAGCAGTACTACTTGGAAACGCTGCTTCTTCTGTGAGCATTCAAGACATTAGGCAGTTTACATACCAACCTTCTAAGCCAGATGATATTTTCTCCATATTTGAAGAAGTTAATTTTGATGAAAACCATGAGAGGGAGGTTAAGCCATACGGCTCTGATAGTCCAGCAACTGAGACCTCCAAAGTTGGATCGACAAGCCCTGACGTAAACGTCGATGCAGCTAAACGGGGGGACGGCGCTCTGATATGCTCACATGCACTAATTGATCAGAATGGTGACATAGACGACGAGAGTGGATGGGAAACAGTGAGCCAAGTCGAGGATCAGGACTCGAGTTATTCACCGGAAGGGAGCATGACGAAACCACCTGCTAATAAGAATTGCAAAAAGAGTAGCAGCACCTCAGGCACAGAGAGTAGAACAGACTGGGAAGCATATGGAGGTGGTGAGACAACAATCAACATCAGCGAAGTCTATTCAGAACTTGTAAAGAAATCAAAGAAAGTGTCAAGTTTAACAAAGAGGCTGTGGAAATCTGGCCATAACAATGGTGGAGACAGCAACAAGATGATGGTACCAGTAAAGGAATGTAATGGGAGAGCATCATCTCCAGAAGAGGGGGAATCAGTAAATGGTGGGTCTAGTCCAGATTTTATGGGGCAGTGGAATTCCTTCGATTTAGGGGAGGCTCAAATAGCTCGACAGAGGAAAGGCCAGATTAGTGTGAAGGAAAGTCAGAAGCTACAGTTGCGGCATGTCCTTAAACAGAAGATATAGAGAGGCCTTCTGAGATTTGTTTTATGGCATGTTGTCCGACAATCAAGCTGTGCTGATGATTTTGCTTTATTGGATGTCCATGGCGTTGCAACTTGAGAGCAAGGCTGGACTATTTTCCGCGGCTGTAAAGGTCGTTTTTCGTCGAGCAGGAGGCATGGCAATGCTATTTCTACCGTACTGTATGATTCAAACTAATGAGGCTTCATAAAAGAATGTAATTTCTGCCTCTATTTTCTCCAGATGTATCGGCATTCAAAGTCAAGACATCAATATTCGACTTATCAATCGATTAATAATCTTCGAAATGTTCGTTCGGACTCCCTTGTAAGAGTAGATCTTGGATCCGCACCCCATAGTTTAGAAATTTTATAAAAATATCACAGATAACAGGCAAGGAACAGCCAGAATGCAAAAGGATTCTGAACCATATAAGAAGAGTGATTTACAACAGCTTACTCTGTGATTATTGAATCAAATACACAACATTGTACACAACTTGTGCAGTAAATATGACCACTTTTCCAGGGTAATCAAGATTTTGAAATGGCAACATAACAAATCAAAATGCCACACCAGTTCGACAAGCGGAGGAGCCGATGAAGCTCACACCGATCAGCTCCATTACTTTTCCCGACATGCTTCCTGTCATCTATACTCTTGAAAGTTGACATGGCCAGTTTCTTTTGCGTGTTCTACGGCCTCCTGAAAATTTGATGTTTCAAATGAGTTATAAGAGTTTGAAGAATCGATTAGAAAAGCTATGGATTTAGACAAGGAATACCGTCTGGCCAATGACTCCAATCTGGCAAACCCCACAGCGAAGAGTGAAGTTGGCGGTGTCGGTGTAACTCCTTTTCCTGAAACATATCAGCATGAAGTAAGACATCAATACAAATAGAAGAAAATGTTCAAAACATCAAAAACAGAAAACTGAAATATTTCAAAAGGTCAATTAAACTTCTTCCCATCTTTAAACCTTTTTCTCTCAAGTTGGCATTGGCATTGGTGGTAGTGATCAAAGAGAAGTGATGGTACCAATGACAACTTTAGGGACAAATTTATTCAGCTCAACTGATCAGATGTTTAAAGCAGACAAGTACATTAAAACAAGCACAAGCCACTTCGTTATATCTTTCTTAGACAGACAAATCGACTTTTCCTTCACCATGAGACCACAAGAATATCATACCTTTGCTGTTCGTTTACAAAATGAAGAGCTTGCTGCTCAATGGGCCCAATTGTCCTGTCCTTGTTCACAGAAAATATGGTCTGATCGAATTCCTCGGGAGCCCCCTCGGCTGGAGACATCTGGCAAAAGCCAAGATTCATTCATATATCAGACACAATCAAAGACAGACTAGAAGGATAACAGACAGAATAATCATGATAATGAAATCATGGGATAAGAAACCACAAGCATTTTTGCAGTTCCTGTTCATACAAGACAACATATTTTCAAGGTCATCTTGCTACGTTAAATGATATACTGGATCAGGACAGGCGTCGGGTGGGAGGGGAGGTAATTTCCATCCCATAATTGTTTTACTAATTGGCAACCATCAGAATAAAAATAGTAGAAGATGAAGAAATCAGAAGATCATACAACTAAAGCATCGTAGTGGAGTCCATCATATATCAGTAGAACCCTTTCAGAATACTTCTTTTCCTGTCAAAGAGGACAGATAAAATCAGAGCCAGAAACTTGAAAAGATTATTCCCAACAGGGCAACGGGATCGAATCATCATAGGAATTAAAAATCCTAACCTGGCCATACAAATCACATCGCGTGGTCTGGATATCGTATGCTGCAATTTCACGCCCATAATATTCGGATAATATCGAGAGCTCAATGGCACCTGGATAAGAGAACAAACTTAAAAGGAATAAATCTACCTACATAGCATATTTCCAGTGCCTAATCAGATATATTTGCATGTTCAAATGCTTAAATCAAAAACACTGCCTTTTAGTGAGTATAGATCGACTGAAATAAAGAAGATTGGAAAAATCCCAAAAGGCTCCACACATTCCAGCTACACCTAAAGCTTTCTTATGTTTCAGTTTAGTTTATAGTTTACTATTACAAGAACATAGTAATTCTTTCCATGGTGTCGGTTTTTAAGACTTGTAATTACTAGTTAGGTGTCACTCTTTTTGGATTATGTCCCCTATTTCATTTATTCTCAATGAAAGCTCGGTTACTTATATAAAAAGAAAAATCTCTTTTATGTCTTTATGGTCATCTTCAGTATTCATCCAACATATTGAAGACATCCATGAGGGAAGTTCAATAGAACACTTAGCCCATGCTAGAACCAAGAAACAGCAGTATAACTATACATTTTGAAGATCTCCAACAAATAAAATCTCATAAAAGCCTTCCCATTTAGTAAGTGGAAGTACCGATACAAACCTCCCCACTTCTCAGAATCAAGAATCCAAGCACAGTACTCCTCATTCGGCTTTCCGAGAAATGCTTCCGAATAGCTTGCTGGATCGCTAGCTACTGTCGCAGCTATGACCTTCAAGAGAATCAATTGGGCCCAATGTTCAGAGTAAATAATACAATTGTATTTGTACAAGAAGGAGCTATCATATGGAATGAGAATGCAGGATTTCTTTCAGTAATCATTTGAAGTTCACATCTGATATCACATCAACTTCATTAATGAAAACTGAAAAGTTAGCCCAAGTATGCAATATAACACTCTGCAACTTATATTCTAGAATCTCTTAACTACAAGGGGACAAATGCAAATTGTTAGGGCTGGACATATCTTCCTTCAAGAATTTAGAAATTGAAAATAACTCCATATGTTTTCCTTCTTAATGAGAAACCGAGGTTTTCATTGAGAAAAATGAAAAGAGAAAGCATATACAAGGGCATAAAAAAACAGCCCTACGACAGGAGGTCCACCTGAAGATAGGGACTCAAATCTAAAAGGATAATACCTAACTGATAATCACAAAAGAACTTAGAAACCGACCCCACGTAGAAGTATTAAATTTAATAAGCTCCCAAAATGGATTCTCTTACATTAAGTACTCAAAAAATAACTCCTAAATAGAGATGCACAATAAAAACATTATGAATCTGAACCTGTCTTAGCTCGGAGGCCTTGTGTTTATCGTGGTCCATTACGTACCTAACATACATTACTCAACAAAGATAAATATCAAGCACAATAGAAGTAGCAGAAACATGAACATGAGACATGGCCACATGACAAGGGTATGGTGACAACCGACATTGCATCTTCTAAAAGGCCAAAATATGAACATGGAAAGGACCCAGTAAAAGTTATATTTCCAAATGTATTTGCATGCTCCTTGAATTTCAATTATTTCCATACTAAAAAATTGAATTTTATATGATGATATTTGCATTTAAAATACAATATGAAAGAGATAAGGCACATGGTATCCAATAAATGAGAAGTAAGATGATAAAATAAAAAACACATACAACTAAGGAAAACAATTCAATTATATCTTTCTCAAAATTCATGACTTGTGTTGGATCTAACACTTTTTTGTTGGGTTCACAAGTTCAATTTTCAAATATGTCAACTGTTGTCTGAAATTAACATCCACACTCTATTTCTAAGTACCAAACAGGCAGTGGCGGAGCAACAAACCCGAGGGGATCTATATTTTGCAAAAGTTTAAAAATTATATGTCAAGAAGCTTATAGTTTTTTTTTTTAATCTTTAAACTCTCTCTTAGTCAGCCTCATACATTGACATGTCACAACTAAAATACCCCTATTTTCCCAACCTAAGCATTACTCGAACGATTAAGATATAAAGTAACATTTTACGAGATCAGAAATTTGAATCTCCACCCCACAAATAATCGATGAACTAAAAAAAGGAGAAAAAAAACCAAAATACCTCTATTTCAAAGACAATAGAGACTCAGATCTCATAATCATTATAAAGGAATGGATGGGCAAGAAATTTGAAGTTTACCCAACAGCATTGAAGAGGCAACTGTTGTCTGATGGAATAACCCTTCTAGTAATTGTACCATCCATAGTATGAGAATATATTACCTGAAAGGCTGAAATCAGTTCAATCAATGGGTGCTTCAATATCTAACACAACTGAACATAGAATCCTTAATTTTCCAAACAAATAAGCAATGAAATCAATTGTAGAACAAAAACCAAGATAAAGATTACTAGAGAACTTCTCCATGCATAAGAAGAAGATGCAAAAGCATTGACAGGAAAAGAAAAACATAAACAGAATGGAATTCCTAACAGCAAGCAAATATGTTCATACTCAAAAGGAGCACCAAAAATACGTTAAGAAAGTCAAAATATGAAGAAAACAAGGAAAATAAATCTCCTAGCTGCATATAACACACACAGACGTGTGCCTGGAAAAACCCTCTTCTCGAATTACAAAGCTAAATCAAACCCAGATTCATCACAAGTATAATCCACCACCAATTGCAAGTGAAATCGTAAATACCAGGTCGAATTTCACAAAAATCACAAGTCCGTGAAATTTTCAGATCTAATTTCGAAAACAGAACGAGGAGAGCAAGCTTCACGGGCAATAAAACAGAGAGCAACCCCGAGAAGCTTCAAAAAATGTCGAAGACCCAAATGGAAGATAACAGGTGGTTGGAAGAAAAGAATCAATATGCTTTCCTTTTGAATCGAGAGAAGATAAAAAGAAGAAAAGAAATATGGTTACCGAATTGAATGAGGAGGACGTTTCAAACTTTGGGCTGTAAACGGAAGATTTTTGGGGTGCCCCAAAATTCAATCACCGATGAAGCCGCTCGCAGCCGAATCGAGGTAGTCCCCACCATTGGGAATAATACGACGAGCTCTCTCACCATAAACAATTTGACGCAAGAGTTTTGGAAGTGTTCTAAAAAGTGGATTCAGTTCAATCCGAAAAATTCAAGTTTGTTTTTTGTTTTTGGGTTAGAATCTTTTTGAATTGATAGGATTTTTTGTTAAGATGTCTTGAAAAAGACAAAAACAAAAACACCTTTGGTAACATGATTTTATTGAAATAATCTCCTTCGATTATAGCATTTAAGAACTAGTTTAATAATCTAGTTCTTGTAGTTAAAATTTATACTAATTTAATTTTTGAATCTTAGTAGGTAATAATTTGTACTCAACTTGTACTCAACGTACCAACTACGATAGATGAGGAGATCTATTTGCACAAATATTCTCTTTAACTCGAGACAACTTTAGAATCATGAAAATTTCTATGGAAAACTACGGAATTACCGACCTTATTAGAAATGAATTGTTTGTTGATCCGAATTTTCGAGTGGATAAGATTGGTCGAGTGATCTCAGTTGGAGATGGAATTGCACGTGTCTATAAATGGAGTTTAATATGTTAAAATATTATCACCTCGACTAAACCGTCATAGATTCATAGGATTCGAATTCCCACCCTACATATTATTGAACTATATATATATATATATATATATCAATCCGAGCATGGGTATTCATGAGAGACGACTTTTTTCTATTAAAGTGGAATGAAGGTTTTCTCAAACATGTACGAACTCAATAACCAAATGTGTTTATAAGAGAGGCTTAAATCCATACTTTATATAGATGAGAATTTTCATAGTAGAACAGAATCTACTACCAATTTTAAACTAGAAAACTAAATCATTACATAATAAAATTTATAGACTAAATGGTTTTGTTACAAATTTAAGACTATATTGATACGTGATAAATCATATTTTTTCAATTTTTTTTTTCATTCATCCTTGTTAAGTCATCATTTACTTAGCTTGATGATCAAGCAACGATGTAACAATTAGAGGAGTAAGTGACACTTTTTTCAGATTAGAAAGATTAAATAAATAATATTTAGGGTGAAAATTCAAATGATATTCCAAACTATACTCATTATATTAAAACGCTTGCTATAAAAATTTATGCTATATAATTTAATACTTTATTGATATTTTTTAAAATAAAAAAATTAATGTCAATATAGTCTTCAATATCAACCAAATTCAAAAAAGTTTTTTAAAAATAACCCATATAAATATAAACATGAATGATGATAATTTATTATTTAGTGACAAACAATAATTACTCGTAACTCTGACATTAACAATCTTACTTCTTGATTATTATGAACGATACCATACTCTTTGGTGTAAGTCGATACATGGTTAATATTTTTTTAATTTTATATCAAATATTATTTTTAAATAACAATTATAAAAGGATGGCATATAATAATTTATATAGACTCAAAAACCAAAATTCATTATACAATATAATATAATAATGAGGGGAATGGTCTAAGAACAAAAAATTCTACAAATAGGGCAAGAGCCATGCAAATATAGCCATTGATCTATGCAACCCACATGAAAGAGATGACCACAATTTGGAAGTCTTCTACCAAATTCTCCATCTTCAAATTCCTGAGACACAAAACAAGATCTATCATTATGCACAAAAAAAAAAAAAACTCGACCTATCTCTCGAGCAATTTCTACTCTATTTAATGACGTTGTAAAATTGTAAGTTTAGTAGTTGAATTTTTAAGTTTGCGTCTAATAAGTTTTTAAACTTTAAAAATTGTCTAACATGTCCTTAAACTTTCAACTTTATGGGTAATAGATTCATGATAATCTATTAGATACAAAACTAAAATTTTAGAGACTTTTTAAAATTTATGAAGAATCTATTACACACGAGATTAAAATTTCATAGATTTATTAAATAATTTTAAAAAAACTTGTTAGACACAGATTTACTAAAAATTTAACCTAAAATAATATTAGTGGCATCTTCTTATTTGTTAAGTTAAGATAAGAAATGAATGATACCTAAAAAGTAAAGCAAAAGATCTCTCTTTTTTTTTTTTATGTATAAGAAAGTCATGTTGTGAAAGGAAAAAAATTAAGAAAATTAATAGTTTAAATTCTATTTTGGTCTAAAAACTACGTGGGTCTTTAAAGTTACATTTGAATTTTATCATTTTATTTTTTATTTTCTATTTTTGAAAATTTAGAATACCCTATTTTTATTTGTACATTTTTTTTATCTACTTTTTAAAAACGTTTTCAATATCAACGTCAAACTTTTTAAAAATTTGGCTTTATTTATTTTTAATTTTTATAAGAATTAAAATATGTAATTAAAAAAAGGTGAAAAAACACACCAAACCAAGTGAGAAGCGAGTATAATTTTTAGTAAATAGAAAACTAAAAATGAAATCTTTATCAAACATTACATAAATTTTAAATGTGGTGTTGTAATCTCTCAACTTATATATATGTAAATGCATCGTGGGTTAATCTTAATGCCTCACGTATATCTTTCTGGCTCGTTTATTTTAGTTATTATTTTTATTATTTTGAGGACAAGTTATTTTAGTTAATTAAGATCAACAATTTATTCATTAGATTCTATATATTCTATAACATATCAAGTAAATAAACAAAAACATGAAAGATCCAATGTATTTTTTTTTTGTTAAATAATCCACAAAAATAATTAACAAAGAAAATCAAAAAATAATTTTTTTATGCAGAGTTGAAAGAATTTTTTAACATTTTTTTAGTTCAGCAACATACGAAATGGAGATTCGAACTTCTGACTTTTTGATTGAGAATATATGTTGACAAATTGAATTATGATAAAGAACTATAATCTAATAAAACAGTACCTATCTATTAACTAGTAAACAAGAACTCGTACATATATGATTTATAGTATTTTTTAATACAATATGTAAGGAGTGAGAATTCGAACTCACGATTTTATAGTCAGACATTGGTGTTTTAACCCATTAAGTTAGGTTCAAGTTGACATTTTGATTTATTTTTAGTAGCTCAAATATATACAAACGAGATCCACTCAAATAAAACATAAATAGACATAAATAGATGATAAAAATAACCCACGTGATTGTCAAAATTATAACAAGCAAAGAGAAAGTTGAAAGTAGAATCTAATTAATAGTACCCAAAAAACAAAAGAGAGAAAATAATTAATTGTTGTAGGAAAAAAATAAATAAACAAATAAATAAAATCATCAATTCATCATCAACCATATTTACCTCTAAGCAAATGGAACAAGAAATAATGGAGTTGTTCATCTTGCTATGATCATATTCACAAACACCCAATTTCTCAATGCTTTCCCTTGCCATCCCTTCCACACAACTTTCTTCTCCGGCACCGTCCCCGTCCCCGTCCCCGGCGACGTCAGCTATCTCCCTGTACATGTACTCCGAGAAGTTGCTGGCCTGAAAAAGTTTTGCAAAAATGTTTTTTTGCTTTTTATGATCCGCCATTGAAGCTAAGCAGCAGCATTTTCAAGCTATTTTTTTCACTTACCCAGTTTATGTAGCCCCTCCCATCCATCAGCCTCTCTATTATTCCCTCCTACACCGGAAAAAGGGCATAGATTTAAAAGTTCATTGATGATTTAATCATGTCTAAGAATAGATTATTGAAAGAGAGAGAGGGACTTGGATTGGACCTTTGATAAGGAGTGGCTAGGATCTGCAGTGCCGTTGTCCCACAGCTGAAGTGCTACGGCAGCACCCGCAATGGCGCCTAGGCCCGTGCCATGTCCTTTGAAAGCACCGATCACCGTCCCCACCAATGCACCACCTATGTGAATCCCGAGACGTAAGTCGAAAGCACGTAGAGGCAGAGCAAAGAAAGAAGGAGAGACGTAGTTGTGATATGTATTTAGATCATTTTTTAAAATTTTATAAAAATTATATCAAAAGAGTTTAAAAGATTATAATTTTTTTCAATGCAAAATTTTGCACTCAAATTAAACCATTTTTTACTCCCCACCTTAAAAAGACACAAAGTAGAGTGAAAAAGGAAGAATGAAATAGTTTCCTCATCTTTAACTTAAAAAAATAAAATTATATTAGAAAGTTAAAATTTTAAAATTGGACTCCATCCCATGAAACTTTTTAGCTCCGTTAAAAGAGAGAAGAGAGACCTAAGACGAGAAGACATATAAACAAAGCGAAAACAATCTTCTTTATAGCTTCGACAAAGAACCCGAGAGCTTTATCGAAAGCCTCCTCTTGAAACTCAACGAACTGCCATTGTTGCACCGTGGAAGTTATCACGAACACGAAGTTGAACATGTTTAACTTGAGAAGAAATCAGAGATAGAAAAGAACTTATGGAACAGCTCCAATTATTAGAGTTTACTTGCAAAATAAAACACAAGTTCACTCACATATTTAAAGGGCAGAGAGAGGGAGAGAAGATGGTAGGGCCAAGTTTTTATTGCTGATACAATGCATCAGTTTAGTACAGTAGGAGAAAAAAAAATGAAGTTTTTAGAGAAATCCATTTTGGAAAATGGAAGAACATGGAAGATTGGAGAGATTTCATGAGTTTGATTGATGGAAAATTAATTTTAATACAATTATATCTCCCCATTTAATGGTTTGTGAATGGTGATGTTGGACTTTTATTGTCGATTTAAGATGAGAGACGCTACAAAAATTAGGACTTTCAGCCACGAAAATATTTATATATAATATTAGAATCCATAAACCAAAATTTATATACAAAATCGATCCATAAACCAATTTATATATTATTAATTGCTGGTTAAAAATAAATATTAGAATCGCGATAACAGTTTTTCTGAGAAAATCTAAAAGAAAAGAAAAAAATTTTTCTGAATGAATGGTTATTACCAAATTCATTCATTGTTTGTAATAATCTTGAAGAATAATGTTTAGGTGACACGTTGATCGTCTCTTGTTACCACCATTAAATTTCGGACAAATAGAAGAGAGAAATGTAAAAAGGAGAAAAGTTTTCTTGTTTTCCGAAAAAATAAGGAGCTGTCAACTTTTTATTAATGGTTTAGGAGAAAGTTAGCTGTCAAATTTCATCACAATTATTTCCCGTCAAATGGCTCAGTATTGGTGCAAATCCATCTTTTCCCAACATAGCAAAATTTCGTCACCATTGATCACATCTACTAATGATCAAAACTAGTTGCATTGACATGTTTTTCGATACTTTATAAAGCATTTTGTCAATAAATTCATTTTTCGTCTAAAGTTTTGCCAAATTTCATCGGTAAAAATAACTTATGTCGATGAAATTTCGCTCTTCATTAAAATAACTTAAAATTCTTGTAGTTTGTTCAATCGTGAAAATCACGAAAACAAATTAGTATAGTATTAGTCATATCATTTAATTATAATATAAATAACCCATAGTTGCACTTAGTTGACTTTACCAATACAATTTTTTTCTTTTTGGAAAAGTTTATTTATTAATATTTAGTACAAAACTAATAAAGTTGGTATTTTGATCATCAATTGCGACCTATATAATCCATTATGAAATTTTGAATTGGGTTACTTCATAATTCATTTTCTAAAATATTTATAAATGTGTAACTTTATAATAGCAATCAATCACCGAGATTAATTTACATATTGATTAAATGTAATTATACTCATTATTAATTTATATATATTCTAATTTTTGGGATACTAGTAATTATTCTCTTTTGGTCGGTGTTGTTATAATATTTTATCTAATCGGTAGATCTATATAAATTACTCTTCAAAATAAGTAAATTCCATCAAATGTCCATTGTCCATATCCGACAAAATTGGATTTCTCGTTCATGTATCGGTAGAAACTTCATGAAATCACGACTTTGAATTTTGAGTAATTATGGACTAAAATTCAAAAGATTCATTCATAAATTAAACATAAAAAATAAAATTTACGACAGTGTTATTTAATGACCGCAATTGGGTGTCATATCAATTAATTAAGTACGCTTAATTAGCTGACTTAACAACAAATCTTTTCTTTTTCTCTACCCTTCTCTATAAGTTTTGATTTCATTTTAGGCATTATTTAGTTAACGTTAACTTATTTCTTTCAATAGTAAAAGAATTAATTAAGTAAATTACACTACATTACCAATATATTTTACTTTATACATTCATCACCAACATATCTTCAATTTTAATTTCTCATCATACATATAGAAAAGTTAACTAGAAACCTCAAAATTTCCAAACATTAAAGAGTGGGAGTTGTTGTTTTTCTTTTTAATAAATAATTAGAAAAAAAAACATTAATATGAAGAGAATGTGACAGCTAGGTATAGGCTATTGGAACAGAGTGTAAATTCAAGTTTCTGATTGGTCTGTGAAGAAAGGACTTGAGCACAGGTAGGGGCATTAATGGAAGCCTCCCCCACAAAGAAAACATTTTGAGCGAATGGTTTTCCAGAAAACCATTCAAAGCTTTTATTCTTCCAAGTGTTTCTCGTGTGGTTTGGAGATATTTTTGGGGATAAAAGTGAAATATGGAAATTTTTAGTACTCGAGTTCGAAATTTTCTCATCGGTAGGATAAAATTTTACATGCTAACCTTCTATATATGTATATAATATCTCGGAGGGATAAGTTATTTAGATGAGAACTGTAAATTCTTTAAGATCTGGATCGTTTTGTTTTTTATTTTCTGTATTTGAAAATAAAGTTGATAAATACTACTATTTTAAAAGTTTTCGAAATCTAAGTTAACTTTTAAAAGTTAAAAAAGAGAGTATACAAAAATTTGTTTTTGTTTTTGTTTTTGAAATTTGATCATTAAATCAAATGTGTTTAATAAAAGGTGGAAAACATATCACCTAAGAGGAGAGAGACATAGTTTAGTGGTAATTGACGAAGAGGGTGTGAGTTCAATCTCTCGTCAATTACCGCTGAGGTTAAGGACCAATCTTGTCCTGATCACTATTAAATGAGTGACAACTAAGAGAGATAAATGCAAAAAACAAATACTGTTTTAAAAAACAATGAATTGTCAATTTTTCAATATGGTCTCGAGGGATAAGGGTGATGCAATTGACCATGATACCACTTTTGAATGGGAAACTGTGTGCAGATGAGAAGTTGGTGGTTTTGTTGTGTGAGCTGTGGGCAATGGGCAATGGGTGCTGTTAATAATACCACTTTGAATACACACTTACAGGTAATGGGTTAGGGTTTCAATTTGGTGTATTTAATGACAAAAATTCTCAACTTGGCTAATTTATATGCTATACCCAACTTGCTCCTCTCTCTCTCTCTCTTGTTTTCTAACACATGCAATTGAATTTTTTTTAAATTTGATGTAATTTAAGTTTGTGAAGATCTTTTGGATCCAATTTGATGGTAATGGTTTTGTTGTTATTTCTATACTTTGAGCATCTTTGTTATTTTCTACATTGGGAGAGGAATTTTTTTTTTTTTTTTACGACAAATTGGGAGTACGGGAGCTTGAACCTTCTCACTAAAGAGAAAAGAATATTAGATGTAATTAAATCCATGTTGGCTAGCTATATTATGGATGATTGCATCCTTAAAAGGTTTAAATTTTGTATTGGTTTCTAAGGACTCGTTTGGTAACGTTCCCGTTTCTCGTTTCCAATTTTCTTAAGAAATTTAAACATTTTACAACTAACTTTATTTCTTGTTTCTCCTTTTTTTTTGGAACATTTTCGCAATTGTATAAAAAAATTTAGAAACAACCAAAACAAGTTTCTCATTTCTTGTTCCCGTTTATCATACTTGAATTCTTGGAGGTTAGAACCTCATGAAGTACAATTTTCTTCATTAAAAATAAAGAAACAAAGACAAGAAACAGAAACGTTACCAAATGAGCTCTAAATTTTCATTTTGGGTTCTTTACGATTTTAGTTTTAGTAGTATATAATTTAATAGAAATTTTATATACTTTAGGGTTGTTTTAAGTATCTAAGACTCCTTAAAGTAGGAATTGATTACTATATATATAAAATAAAGTTTGAAGTTTGAAAAATCGAGTTCTATTTTCAAAAATTAAACAAAGATAGATCGCTGTGTAATGAAGAGAATTAAATTAAAAGATAACCAAACATAATTTTGTGTTTATATATTTTAGATTATTGGAAAATGATTTCCTAGTGAAAAAAGGTAATTTAAAAATCGGGTAAAATACATTTTTGATCCCTGAGGTTTGAGATAGGTGTCTACTAGGTCCTCGAAGTTTCAAAATGAACATGTTTGATGCTTGAGATTTAAAATAGGTGTCAACTTGGTCCCTAAAGTTTTAAAATGACACTTTTGATCTCTGATAACCAAACAACTGTTAATTAGCTAATATTAAAACAACGTGGCAAATTGCAATTAGATTTTTTATTGTAGTTGCTCATGTGGCAAATTATATTAATTAAATAATATATGTTTGGTACAAATTGCAATTAAATTGTTTATTGTAGTGCTGATGTGGCATATTATATTAATTAATTAATTTTATTATTTAATTAATATAATATGTCACATCAGCAACTACAATAAACAATTTAATTGCAATTTGCCACGTCATTTTAGTATTAGTTAATTAACAGTAAAAAAAAATCAGGGACTATTTACAACTATTTCTCAAACTTTAGGGATCAAAAGTGTTCATTTTAAAACTTCATGGACCAAGTTGACACCGACTTTAAACATCAAGGACCAAAAGTGCTCACTTTGAAACTTCAAGGGCCAATTAGACATCTGTCTCAAACCTAAGAGACCAAAAAGTGTTTATTTTGAAACTTCAGGGACCAAGTAAACACTTACCTCAAACCTCATGGACCAAATAGACACCTACCTCAAATCTCATGGATCAAAAATGTATTTTTCCCTTAAAAATTATAGTAAAGAACCCTTTTTCTTTGAAGGTAAAAGTAAAGAAAATTGAGTAGTTATATCTAACTTCCATAATATTAATATTGTTGACAACCTGAGCTTAGCACACGACTGGTAAAGACGTATATTCGACAAAAAAAAATATCGTGAATTCGAATCTCCACTCATACCTTGTTATTATATTAAAAAATATTATATTTTTTAAAAGAACTAATTAGTAGATCATGGGTATGAAAGATAGTTAGGAGGGTAAAATTTAGTAGTATGAGTCTATATGAGAAACAAAGCTTGCTTCAAGCAATAGTCTTAATTAATTAGTGGCCTCTCCCTAAAGTAAGAAGATTAGTAGTTAATTTGAAGAAGAGATTCATCTTTTTTTTATTATTATTAACTGAATCCGATCATATTTCAAAGTTCAATTACTTTTTTTTTTGTTAAAAGAACTTTTTTTTTTATGGATACTTACGTGGAGTAACGATCTAGACCATCAACTTTATTAGAATTTAATTAAGATTTAGTCCTAAACCCTGAACTTTAATTAAGATTAGTTTTGTACCTTCAAATTGGTAACAATTTAGTCTCTGAATTTTACATATATTATGTAATAATTTAGTTCTTGTAATTTAGAGTTTGTAACGTTTTAGTTCATATCATGAAATTTTTTTAAAGACTAAATTGTTACAAAATTTAAATATAGAGACTAAATTGTTATATACTAAAGTTCATAAGTAGATTATATTGTTGTCAATTTTAAAGTACAGGGATTAAATCATTAAAAACTAAAGTTCAAGGACTCTATCGTTATTTCAATAAAACTGCACGGATCAAAAATATTTTTTAACCTTTGTTTTTTAAGCTGGAATAGTTATAATTCTCCTTTTTCTATTTAAAAAAAGCAGGGCGCATCAACGGATGAAGCAGAAAGAAAGGAATCAGACACCGACGAAGCCGAATAAGAAATGAACTTATAAAAATGCTTATGTGATAAACAAAATTTTATACATGATATAAGCCCGACTCAAGATTGAGTTGTATAAGAAGGAAGATATGTTTTAGTTCTTAATAATATTTGAGAGTTTTCTTTCGATTTAGTTCTTATAATTCTAAAAGTTCCAATTTAATATCTAATGTTTTAATATATTTATCAATTTAGTTTCATACGATTGGTAAATGTTAAAATTAATTGATGATAAACATAAATAGAAACGTTGAAAAATAATTGTGAAATAATGTAAAATGACTTGGAAAAATTATATTATTATGAAGTTTTTTTAGTAGAACATGTGGAGTGGAGGATCGAACAAACAACCTATTAGTTAGAGATATATATTAATTATCGCTAAATTGTGCTCTGACAAATATTATTATGAAGCTAAAACTATTGTTCACAGGTTTTAATTATAGAAGGAATAACTGCTCCTTTCTAATATCTCCTTCCAAGTAATAGGTTATAGAATTCTTACTCTTTATTTATATTTGGGTATTAAATTTTTGTGGACTTTTCGACCTTTTCATTGATATAAGAAATGAATCGAGAATTCCATTATATCATAAAAAGTCGATAAAATATAAAAAAATATCAACATAGTATCACCTAATATGATTTAATAGAAACATAATATTAATATTAATAATTTTTAACTTATTTGAAAGGTGTGAAATTGTTATTTATTAATTTAAATATTTTTTAAGAATTTTTTATTTTTATAGTTTTTTCAAACGACGTCGGCATTTTATCTATATTTCCACCAATATTTCCATCAATTTGAGACATCGACATTTTATCAATATCTCCACCAACATTTTCATAAAATTGAGACATCGACAATCTCATCAACGTTGATATTTAAAGTCTTGATTTATATAACATACCATCAAAAAAATTGGTAAAAAGTGTATGGGTACGACGCAGTAGTGTCAAGGATATGGCGTCTTGTGGTATCACCTACCATGAGATTATGTGTTCGAACCTACCCGGATCAATAGAGATTCACTTCTGAACCTACCATAAATTTTTTTTTCGAATTTTGGAAATGTGAACTCGTGACCTCTAAATCACATGTACCAATTATCGTTGAACTAAGTTCAAGTCGATAATTAGATTCATTCAACCATTACCCAAATGAAAATTAAATTCTTAAAAGAGGAAATGGGAAAAAGGACAGAAACCAAAACCATGTGCTTGTGGAAATGGTGTGGTTTATATAACATGGGAATGATTTTAGAACAAGTGATTGTGATTTTGAAAGATTCATATTTTAAGTTTAGAGAGAGAATTTAACCTTAATAATAGAGAGAGAGAAAAGTTAGATACAATAAAAGATAGTAAAGAGAAATTTGAGAGGGAGAACAATTTTAGAGAAAAAAATAAGCTTAGAGATAAGTGCACACTAAAAATATAGAGAGATATTTTGTCAAAATTTATAGTGAAAACTAAAAATATAGAGAGATATTTTGTCAAAATTTATAGTGAAAGTGAGGTGAAATAGAATTTAAAAAAATAATCATTTTTAACTAATTTCCTATTAATTTATTTTTATCATAAATCACTTGAAAAATGACCCCTAAATGATTGATCAGAAACCACTCCCAAAGTCACAAAAAAATGGAATCACTCATAAATATGCCGTATTTGGTTTCAAACATAATTTTACAAATAAAAAATTGTTAAAAATTACATAATATTTGAGAAAGGGTTAAACTAAACAATTATTTGACTTAAATAGCAATTGTGATGTATACATAAAATGTCGTGGATTGCTTAATTTAAAAAATTATGTAAACTCCATTGTATTTGGTTAAATATATAGGAAGATCTCATAATTGAGTAGTGAGTACTCTATAAATTTTTCCAAAAAGTGGTTGATTTTTAACAAAAATTACCCAATAAAACGATTTTAATAATAGCAAAAATAATTTTAACCATGTCACTTAAAATGCACTATATCCGAAAAAAATAATTATAGAAATGCTAAATTTCTTCACGGTAATTCACATTTTTACTCGGTACTTACATTGTCAAGAAAAGGCCTACAAGTAATTCATGGCATCGAATAGTACCGCAACAACTGAAAATGAAGAATATTTTGGAGTACAAAAACATTCTCCCATGGTTAAATAATGAATGAAGATTAATTGAAGTCAAAAAAAGAATCTTGCTTTTGAAAAAGGTTATTCCTATTAATTGGGAGAGTTGGTCCATAAACCCAATCTTCTTATCACCAACTACCATTTCACTATTCACTATTCACAAATTTGACCATTGAAAAACTACTTTCATGCTACGAAGCTATGAATACTAGTATGAGTAGTAAATACAATCTTCTTTTTAACTTGGAATTAACCCAAAACCCATCTGCAAACTGTAAGAGTCGCAGCAAACCATATTGAAGAGGGCAAAAGATTTATGGCAAATACGCAGAATCAAACATTCGATTGATAAAAAGTAACAATCAGACGCCAACATAGGATCCATTGAAAACGAAGAAATCAACAAAAACAAACTACTACTAGGGCTAGAACATACCCAAAAAGCATTAAACTACCAAATTCAAACAGCAGCAGCAGCACAAAGGTTGGTCAAAACCCATGAATCTTGATCTGATCTTTCTTGACAAGTCCAGCCTGAACCAGGAATTGGGAGACGTTCTTGCGCTGATCGCCCTGAAGTTGAATTATCTTCCCCAGTTCTTTGTCTTGGACCACGTTTCCATTGCAGCAGAACTCTTTCTTGACGTCTTTGAGGATCTTCTCGTAGCTGAACTGCTTCTTCAGACCCTGAACTGTTGTCAAGCACTTTTTACCATTCCTCTGCTGCACGCGGATATGAACATACTCCTTGTTCCCGGGGGCATCAGAATCCCTGGCCTCAGCGAATGGGTCGAAAGCAGATGGGATCTCGAGGTCTAATTCAACCATGAACTTTGTTTTGGATGAAAGCTTGAAACGGAACTGGATCGCTTAAAATCTGAAACAAAGATATCAAATAAGCGATATGATTCATCCGTATAAGACGCGAACTCCCAAAATTCATAAAGCAACAGAAACCCTAAAATTTAGAAGCGCAAAAACGGGGATTCAGGTCCAAATACAACGATCATCGAGACCAAAAACAACCACGATCGCAAATTGAAAACGTAATCCCCAATCGCGATCGTTCCAGAAAGAAAACGAACAACGCAAAAACCCTAAATATTACTCAACCGGACGATCAATTTCAATCTCCCAACGATCATGAAACATTCAAAATCAAGAACACTACTCAAAATCATACATCAACAAACGAAAAAGAAACGGAGGCCCAGAAAGCAATCGAGATTCCAGAGACAAAATCCCACAGGAAGAACATGAAATCTAACAATAGGGAGCTCAAAATCGAAGGCAAAAACAAGAAAATTAGAAGGGGTAAGAGACTTACAAGACGAGCGCGAAGAAAATCGAAGGAAGAAAGATGAGAGAATTGGGAGAGAAATTTGGGAATATTTATAGAGATTTTAGGATGGCGGTGAGATCATAGTCCGTTTCCGCCACGAATTCGTACTCGCCAGATTGAGCTGGAATCTTCTGGGAGATGACGTGGACGGTCGAGATTTAACCAATTAGAATAAAATAGCTTTTCTATTCTCTAAATAAAAATAATGTTTTCTTTTAACGGCGGTGAATGGACGCGTTTGTTGAACGCGACCCGGAAACTTCGTGACCCGATACGAGGCGTGGGCCCCGCCCCACGGGGATGAGATGAATTTAGACTCGGAAAAAATGGCGGTTCGGTCCAAGTGGGGCGTTGTTTTCTGTGCACGGTTCTCCGTAAATGGCGAAACCGGGCGGTGAATGGTGGGCCCCACTGTAAGATGGAGAATTTGTATTTTTTAGTTGAAAAAGTACTGTCAACTGACTCAACTTGCTCTTTTTTTCCTTTTTTGGAAATTCGTGGCTAAATTTAAATTGGTTTAGGGTTTGGATTTTGATGAGAGGGTATCTCGATTCCACCAGTTTATTTTGTGGGAACGAGCATACTCGATCTTGAGATACTCTGTACAATGTTCATAGGGGAGGTATTAAGATTTTCGGGCCGAGAAAATTGACTTTTTACATTTTTGTCCTCTTTTTTTCCGTATATTTTCTTTCGTCAATTTTTTTTATTTTTTAAAAAAATTATTATCATTTTTAAATTTATAATTTAAATAAATTAATGCATTCCTTTTTAGTAAAACATGTGGGAGAGGGGTTTCGATGTCACGATAAATATTAATTACTGCAATTTGGTAAACACTATAAAAGGAAATCAAAGTTTCTCTTACAACTTATTGATTACGATTGCGGGTAAGTAAACGGCAGCTAATTTTTTCTTCACTTTATTTTGTTTTGATATTTTCATTTTGTTTGTAATTTTATTTTCAAATAGTTAAATAATTATTTTGTATCATTTAATCAATATTATAATTAGATTTTATTTGTTGCCTATGTAACTTTCTTTTTCAAATAAAAAAAATTAAAAAAGTAGATACTTTTTTTTTTGAAATAAAAAGGTAGATACTTAAAAAAATACAACATATTTTATTTGATTTTTTTAATATATGTAAAAATATTGAATAATAAGATTAACTAATTTACATATATTAAAAAATATGTCATGAACTTATTTGAAAATTCCATTTTTTTAATTATATGTTATGGGAGAGAATAAATAAGGGAGAGAATGTATCATTAAATTAAGAGAGAAAGTGAAATAAGTGGAATAAATATTACTTCTAAATATGTAGACGCCACATAAATATATATATAATAATAATAATAATAAGATATTTTATGTGACAACTTTTAAATGGGAGGAGTATGAAAGTTTTCCTCGCTTGACAAATAAATTAAATATATTTGTAGATTACATTTACTTATAAAATAAATTGTAATTAAATTATATAATATCTTGATTTATTTTTAATCTTTTTAAGAAATTAGTATCGTGAGTATATAATTTTAAACCAACTTTTTTTATGACTTACATGATATTTTTCCTCTTAAAAAAATGTAATGTTACGATAAGATAAATAAATTTCATCCAAAGTAACATTAATTAATTGTCTTCTTAGAAAAATATTAAAGTTGAAAATAAAATTTATAAATTATATGAATTAAGGCATTTTTTTTGTAACATTCTATGAATTTGACATATTTCCAATAATAAATCTGTCAAAACAAACGTGGCTATCCAAATATTTCCGAACATCTTTATAAATTTTCCTACAAAATAAAAGTGGCTATCTGAAAATTATGGATATCTAAAATTTCAGGTATTTACATTCTCAAAAAACAAACGGTTAGTCAATTTTTATAATTTTTTTTTTCGAAAAATTTTGTCTCAATTACTTTAAATTTTTTTATTTTGTTTTTAATAAATTGATTGATTTATTTTAGTCATGTCAAAAAAAAAGATTTATTTATTTTAGTCCACTACTTTAATCAGAGAATAATATGTTAACCGATCGATCTCAAAATTCGAGCTTATTGCTACCATCAATCCCTCCTTAAAGATTCAAGGTTGAAATTTTACTCCAAATTATTTGAATTTAAAAAATATATATACATAAATCTTATTATTTGAAAAAAAAAAAGTCTATTAACATAGAGCATCTAATAGACAACTTGATCATTTTTTCCCTTTTTGAGTAACTTGATCTATTTGTACAAATTTAGAAAATTTTCAATTGAATCTATGGACATCAACATTTAATGTGATAACTTGTAAATAATAAATTAATTGATTGTTTTATGTTTACAAGTACTTAATTTAAAAAGCATAGCTAAACATATACCTCCAATCAAAAGGTTGTGTGAGTAGCTGATTTGATCTATTTATTTTAATTTTTTATCTCATTTTTTATTACAATTTCAACACAACAATACATTCATTAAATCTCTTAAAATATAATAATGATTTTGTATTAAATAATTTTCATTGGATATAAAATTAACATTAAAAGTTTACGAATAGAAAGCAAAATGATCATTTTTAAAAATATTAGACTAAAATGAACCAAAATTAAAAGTAGAAAAACAATATAGTAAAACTTTGAATCTAATTAGTATTTAAACCTGGATAAGAGGAACGCAAAAAAATATATATATATATATATATATATATATATATATATATATATATGTGGATTCTATCTATCACCAAATATTTTTTGTCCTCACAACTTGACTTGAGATAGAAGAATGGGTGAGATAAATTTGAATTGATCATTCAAGAAGACAAAAGTGGGGGCAAAACCAGTCAATTCTTCATCACCCCATTTACAAACCACACATTATGAACAGGCTGCAGAAAAAATACTAAATTGAAGCAGATCTAAGTCATATATATAATACATTAAAAGAAAGCAATACACCCAAATGAATCAAATTCCTGTGGAGAATATATTTCATGTACTTGATTGATCTGGTAAGCGTTTCAAGTCCATTTCAACTTGGTGAATTGTCCACTGCATATTTTCCAGTTTCTGCAAAACAAAAGTGGGTGAAAGTTGATGAGCCTTTATTTTCTTCCCCATTTTTCACAGAGAGGATGAAAGTGAGAAACTATTTCACGACACATTACCATTACAATATCGTGGTACTGCCTTGCGATTGTGTCGAAGTGGGGGTCTACACCTTGATACTCGCGGAGACGAGTAACCTGGCAAAAACATAAACGTAAACGATGTAGCATGAACCAGTGAATTCAAACTGAAGTTGCAAAGATTACAGATCAGGTCAAATACTATAAGGTTTAATGATCAAACAACATAGAAAGGTCATATATAAACATAAATTTGTTCTTCCTCCCCCTCCACTATGGTGCTGGACCGCTGGTGGAAAGACAAAGCTGAAGTGCCTACGGTTAGCGTGTTTTTTTAATCTTTTTTGGTTAGAAAGAAATCACAGAAGCCTCCAAGATCGAGAGAAATTGTTTATTACATTTGTGAATATATTCTCCTTTTATCAATATATATAGAGAGCGAGAACACGAGAGAGACTTACTGCTTTATTATAAGAAATAGAAGCTTCCTCCGTAGCTTCAACAAGATACTTTCTGCAAAGAAACACATTCTAATCATATTAACCCTCCAAAAGATAACACGCTGGCTGGTGAAAAGAATACAATCAACAAAATACACGTACCTTATTTTATGAAGGGCTGGTATAGATTCCTGAGTGTAGGTCTCTAGCAGGAGAACGTGCTCTAAAACACTGAAAAATGAGGTACAGCATTGCCGCAGAATAATGCATATTTAGATAAATGGAACAGAATTTGCAGTTAAAATGGTATACAGCTCCAAAACAGAGATACAGGAGGGATGCATGAAACGCAATTCTTTATGGACTTTCAGATGGATGGATTTAGCCAGAAACATGAGTTAGGATGCCCTGATCGTAAAATGAACTAGGAAGCACAGACACTATTTTTTTTTTTGGAGTGCCAGTGTCAGATAGACGTCAAACACAGACAACGTCCAATGCGCACCCAACATGTGTCAAATATGTGAAAAAAGAGTATGAATATCTAACTATTTAATAACCATGAGGATCCAATCAACATTGAGTTGTGACAAACCTCAGTTTTGCATTCATGGTCTCGCACCTTTTGCACAGCCATGTTTTTTGGAGGTCGTCCTACAAAATTTCAATTCAAACAGGTAACAGGTTAAATGTGCTAGAGTAAGAAAACTACAAAGGAAATAGAATTACAGAAGTCATTCGAGAAAATTTAACCATCAATTATGATAGAAAATAACAGTGATTACATATTTATGTTGGTGCTGCAGCTTCAAATCTTTAACAAGCTTAATCAGCACTCCCAATATCTGCTCAAGAACCTAGTTTTGAACAAAATATTAGAAAATTCACGCAATTATACTTTGCCAAAATGGATAAAAAGTACTCATATATTAAAATGAGCTTCTTGTCATACATTGTAATATTCAGCAAACTTTCTGTCCGCTGAGTAAAGCTCTTGTCGTAAAGCTGCTTCTTCCCTTTCAATTTCCTCGATTATCAACTTCACCCTATTTATTGAAGTTTTAGCGAGAAATATAAATGTGGGGTTTACACACACACGCACAAAAAAACAAAAAAAAAAAAGAAGAAGAAATAATGCCAATTGCCACGTAAGAGTAAACCAGACCTCTCTGGAAGCCTTGCACTAGAGCTATGATGCCCCGATGATGACTCTGCATAAATGTACGGCAATAAGATATGCATTGTAGAATGAATTACCTACTAAAACTAAAAGCATAGTCCATATAATTTCATTTTTCAAGATCAAGTAGCAGAAAAGTGAACACTCGTCACATGGATAAATGTAGTTGAACTGAAACATGTAAGATGCAACCTTCCAACAGTTCTAGGATAAAAAGACAGATCGATACTTTTGACACATCAAATCAAGTGAATATCAACACTTCGACACATGAAAATCAAGTAAATATAACTAAAGCTACAAAACCGGGAGAAAAAAAAATTCAACGCAATTACATACACGCTCGCAAGTTTTTACATAAATGGTAAGGAACAAAAGACTTACCGATATCATCCATCACAAAAGCATCAGCTACCTTGTCGCATTTAGTCTTCAAACGAGCCTCAATCTCACGGGAAAGAGCCATTTGATATTCAGTCATATCCTGTAATGACATTAGAAGAAGTTGAAGATAATTTAGATCAGTGATGCCTTTCATAAATTGTGAGCAAAATATTAGGTGGCTAAAAAATAATATCTGGTACAGAATCGGTCTGCAAAATAACCCAATTCAATAAAAGCCAACAGAAAAGGGAAAATGTATACGTCGTTGAGAATTTGATACTTTCCACCCATCCACATAGATGTCATACCATAGAAGGCGTTTGATGGAGCTGTGTTTGCCATAAAAAGGCAGGTGTGATCCCAAGAAAGCTATTGGGAACACCACCTACTCCAGGTTCGGCGGTATCAGTTGAGCTAACCGAAAGAATATTGTTCACAATGCTTCCAGTACTATTTGCACTTGCATAATTTGTTGAGTTAGTGCTTGAGCTGATTGTGACACTGGTGCTTGTACTATCAAGGGAACTTCGAGATATTAAACTCAACTTCTCGATCTCTTCCTCGTGGATTTCACCATCCTTTGATATAATAGGAAGCCTCAATCTCTGTGATGCTTCTGCCACAACCATTCGATGCTCAAGAGTCTCGTAAACCTGAGACAAGGATTGAAATCTATCACTCCATCTACGCAGTTGTGTGTGATGTAGAATTAGATACATACTTGAAAGCCAATTTATCTATTCAGTATCCCCTAAAAGATAGGATGGCTTTTTTTCATCTGCATGGAAAGTTGATAGGACTATAGCATAATAGAGGCTGTTAAAATATTAAAATTTTGAAAAGCAATACTTCCAATAATTATAAGCTTCTTAGAATAACTAGTTACATACAATCCTAAAAAGAAATCTGATTCCAAACCATAGTCCCTAAGGCCCTGAATTTCAGGAAGGAGTTCAGACTACCAATATTCAGCAAATCTAACACACAAAAACAACTGAGGGCCTTTTTTTCTAATAGGAAAAAACTGAAAGCGTCTGCAACATAATAATAAGGCCCATTCAGATATAATCTGATAAAATTTCAATGATAAAGATAAAAAAAAAAAAAACTTAGAAGTTCACAACATGTATAACCGAGGGCAAACCTATGGTATTTCCAGTAACGTCACTTTTCAATACATATTTCCATCCTTCATTCTATCATAACATTATCCCAACAAACATTTGTAGATGAGATCCACTCAGTTTGAACTTCCAAACAAACAAGTTGAACATAATCCTTCCAACTAAAATAAGAAAGGTGATATTGCAAAGTAATTTTTCAACAAATTGCAGGAGCGGAGCAGACAATAAAACTGTTCGAAATCAAGGTTATCTATATAGGTTAATTAGTTTTCTAGAGATTGGGTGATTTTGTTAGAAGATAAGTTCGTTCACTCTGAGTTTGAATGTTATATAGGTCAGGAGATTTGAGAGGTAGGCAGAGTTTGAAGTTGATTGTGCCCTTTCAAAAAGGCTATCAACTATCATTCTTCTTATTTTCATTTTTACAATGTAAATTTACAACGGTTCCTATCACAAACCTGAGGCGAATTCTTCAAGCCTAGTTGAGGATAAAGAGCCTGAACATCTCGAAATCCTCCAAGGTTCGCCATTGAAACAGCCTGTTGGTACTCTTCCACCATTGCAATTGCTTCACAATAGACTGCCTACATGAAACACGCAACAACAATTACACTCCTCCCACGGGGAAAACAGAAAAATAATCGCCCACGGATGCAAGTATGCAACCAACTCAATCAATTGTGGTGTCTCACACAACCCAGAACTAAATAATCAAAAAAAAAAGGGGTGGAACACCCACCATAGCTTCCAAATAACGCAATCTTTCCCTCGACATTTCTTCCCTCGCCTGCAAAATTCATAATTAGTAAAATTCAGCTTCAGTATTCAGTACATATATACATATATAAACTGAAGCAATGAGTCGACGCAATATTAGGTCAATTTCTTGATAGATTTCAAACAGAGATCAAATTACAACGCTCGATTCGACCCACATTTCCTCATCAATCAATAAAACACAAAAATCGAAGGGGAGAACAAAACGAGAGGAGAAGAATGAATACGAGTTGTAGATCGTAGTGGGAGGGCTTGGAGACGAGGGATCCATCAGGAGCCAAGCAGTGGCGCTCCAACTGATCAATAACCTGCGTGACGTCCGCCGGAAGGTTTTGCCCTCCGCCCTGTAAGCTTTTCACCATTGAAGATGAGAGAATTGAAGCTTTCTGACCAAACCTCAGTGCTCCGATGAGCCAAATTGTGTTCGAAATCTCCTCGCAATTTGCAAATGGACAGCTCGCCGGCCGGCCAGAGAAAAACTTCGAAATTGAACCTTTGCACTTTGCAGCGCGCAAAAAGCAAAGCAATAATATTAAACTGTATTTTCCAAATACCCTTATTTATTTCTTGGCTTTTTTTTTATTTCAAATGTAGTTTTTAAGGTTTTAATTTCTAATTATTTTTTTTTGGGAGAGAACTTAATTAGGGATATATGTTGTTTTGACAATTTATAAATGTTGAATGTAAATGCCAACCTAAATACTTACCGATTAAAGTACGCTTTCAAGTAAAAAATCTATTGTTTAAATATAGATGTTGATTGAAATATCGATAAAAAATTATGAATATTTCTAAAAAAATATAAAAATATATTCACCCCTTTTATTTGTTCTATTTCAATGGAAATTTAATACATATTTTAATATTTGAAATGTTTGACATTTTAAATTTCATAAACAAATAAAAAAATTATAATTATTTGGGAACCAAAATAATAATTTGCTATAAATTTATTTGGTGCCTATTTTTTCTGATTGCTCCGTGCAATGTTTTTTTTTTATCTTTTCTTTCTATTTCTCCAATATTTGATCGTCTCTCCCAGAAAATTGAAGCGCTCTCTCTCTCTCAAATTTGATGGAAACAGTCGAAGAAGCGAAGATCATTTCGAAAACTTTGGGGAACTTAGATTTGAATCAGAAATTCATTTCCAAGCCTACTACTTCTGATCCCTTCGCTAAATCTCCATTTCTCGATTCGAATCAGAAATCCAGTTTGAAGCATACTTCTTTATCCTCCGGTAAATCCCTATTTCTCTTTCTCGTTTTGTTGAAGTTGAGCGTCAAATTGCAACTTGAGGAAATTATTGGGTTTTCTTTTTTCCAATCCAAACTCATTGCTTTTTCTTAGTTTTGACTGGAATTGATTGGTTCTGAAGGTTTGAAGAAATTTGAGGTTCTTGTTTGTTTTTGGTTACAGGATTACCCTTTGAGAGGAAGAAAACTCCAAGTTTAGTCAGTTTATGCGTTGGAGTTATTGGCAAGAATTTGGAAGATATAATTCCTGATTTGGATGAGATTAGTGCCAACTTTCCGTCAGATGTGAAGGTTGTTTTGGTTTAGAATTTGTTCTTTATGTTGGAATATGGCTAATTAATCACCTGAATCGAATTAATTGAGCCTGTTTTGTTGATTTGGTCGTTTTCGTCTTGCATTCTTGAAAGTAATTGGATTGTGGCATGGCGTAGAAGATTTTAGCTCATAAACATGCCTTATTTGCGTTCTGCTGGAAAATTGGATGAACCCTGTGATCAATTAGCTCATATTTTATGAAGACCAAGTATGGTTAAATTATATCTTTCATTTATACATTTCCATGTTGATATTAGTTTCATATTTGTTCCATTTCGTGTCTCTACTTTAATTTATTAATCTCAATAGTCTATGTTGCTAATGAATGAGTTGGGCGTTAAACGACCGGACTATTGGGATGTATAAATTAAACTACTGGGATGGAATTGAGACTTTTAAATGTACAATAGGGACGAAATTGACCCTAACGCTCTTTTGTTTTCATTTGTCACGATGAAAAGTTCAATTTCTTGTTTTAAAAAGTTATGATTTAACAAGAATAAGTATTATCATTATCAAGAGCTTTTGTATGATGGAGCACTTCCATTTTCTCTTGTAAGGCTTTTGGGACACTGCAACATAGACTATTGACTGAAAAGCTTATCGTGTTATGTATGTTCTCAATTTTCTGTTTTCTGGAATAACAGCAAGCACTAGCAGCAGTTGCCCGAAGAAGGAAATTACTGGACGACGATGTCGTAATCTCCCTGGCGGATTGTTCATGGGAAACCCTCGATGTCTCTGGTTCAGAAGTTTCTGATTTTGGGTTGGCAAAAGTTGCCCAGAAATGCAAATTTCTCAGAGCTGTGGATATAAGGTGTGCAGGACACAAGTTCCATTGATGAATGAGTTTCTATTGTTATTTTGACTTATGTTGTTCAATAGCATTATTGAAGTTTTTTTTTTTTACTTTCTCACTATGTTATGATCTAGCAAGCTCTCTCTTGTAGTTGCAATTACAGCCTTTGTTCTGTTTTGAGTATCTTTTGATTAAGAAGAGTTTTAATGCAGCCGATGCAACAAGATCACAGCTGCTGGCATTTCTGAACTCGTCCAGCATTGTTGCTCCTTGGAGACTCTGCGTTGCGGGTACTCGCCTACTTCCCTCCATTGATACACTTTTGAAATACATATTAGGGGATATTTTACATTCATTCTATATGATAGTTGTGAGAATATGTAACTTGTAAGTAGTTTACTGCCAAGAAGTTGCAATCACTTGCACTTATCCTTCAAGGAATCTCATGTGCCAAAATTTGAGCAAAGAATGAGTTTTCCAAACTCATCTTGGCGATTGATGCCTTTGTCGATTTTGACTTGCCAAAACTAAGTTTCTATTTTCATAACGATGACACCTGATCGTGTTAATTTGATACATTTGTTGCGTCATGCTATTGTTTTGGCTCTGTATATTGTATTTTGACTAGTAGTAACCTCATAACAGGATGTGAACAAAAATGTTGCAGAGGGTGTTCAAGGAGCGACGATACGACACGAAGATGCTTGGACGTATTTAAGCCGAGGCTGGACGATATAGAAGGGGATTCATGGGAGGAACTTGATACAGCTGAGTTTGCCAATGGAGCACAATCTCTTCGGTGGTTGGTCTGGGTAGGGTACCTTCTCTCCCCAAGTTGATGTTTGTTTTCATTATTTTTTCTGCTGCTTCTACATTTTTTAGATAAGAATTTCCATCCTTCCATTGGAGTTATAAAAAGGAAATATTAGATATAAGAGACTAAGATGAGGAAATAGAAAGGCTAACATTCCACTTTCTTGTTTATCGTTTTCTTCCTTTTTTTCCTTAATAAAGAAAAACATAATTGTGTTTGGTAACTGTTTTTTGTGTCTTTTTTTTATAGGAAAAAAACAGAAAAATATTTAGTAACCATTTCTTATATATTGTACTCTACAATTTTAAATTAAAAAATAGTAAAAGTTTTATATGAAAATTATTTATTCAAAATTTTATGTTATATTTATTATACATCTTGCAGTAAAAAAGGTGTTTAGAAAAAACTAGAAATAGAAACAAGAAACTTGATTTTGTTGTTTTCAAAATTTCCACACAATTTTAGAAATGTTTCTCAAAAAACGTGAGTAGTTACCAAACACTTGTGTTTTTCAAAATTAAAAATGAAAAACAAAAAACAAGAAACAACAACATTACCAAACGAGCTCGAAGAGACTTTTTTTTTTTTATAGTAAAAATTGCTAATTCTATGAATAACTTAAATTAATAATTTCGCCTTGTAACTCCGATACATCCATTTACTGCACCCAGTTATTCTGTATTCTCAACGTATAATCATTCTTAGACTGGGAATTATATCCATAGATGATGTGATTTGTAGCGGGGAAATGTTAGCCTTTGTGCCTGACACTCATATGGTTAAAAGAAAAGGGAATTGGATATTTTCCTTGCACGAAAACATGCCCGAAATGTCGGTTTCAATCACTTGTTGAATCTCTATGTGAAGTCCTTTTCTTATTGTTGTTATGGTTGTAGCAGTGGGAAAATTTTGCATCCTTAAGACTCCTTACTGATTCTAATCTTTCATGCTTTCTTTTTCACTTCCTGCAGCCAAAGATAGATAAAGATTCCTTGGAGATGTTTTCTGCAGAATGCCCACGCATTACAGTAAATCCAAAGCCATCGCCTTTCGGTTTTAGGGGGAGTCGTGTTCCATGGGAAGCATGGCCAAATATTGCATTGGATGATCATGCCATAGTTGATATCGATCCCAAAACATGGGCAGTAGCCAGATCCATATCAAGGGCTCTAGTTTCTCCCCCAAATCCCTCAGAGTTGTCTTTGGCTGAGAAATTCAGACTCGCATTCGTGGAAAGGGACACTCGGTTGGCTCCAAAACGAGCTAAAAATGCGAGGCAACATCAAAGGCGTGCAGAGAGGGAGTGGATGACGACGAGTCCGAGAGCCAAGGCACTGATCTTGGCCTCTCAAGCAAGTAAAAATTTACAGAGTCGCACATAGCTACTACTGTTTCTCTTTACAATTTCATCATTCAGGATGTCCAACAAGGTTTTGCTTCCTCATCGTTTCTATATAACAATGAGATGTGAATAGTGTACGATACCATAAATTTCTGACAGTGCTATAGCACGTGCTTTTGGGTTTCCCCTGTTGCAAGATCGATAAATGTTATGTACAATACAAAAAAGAAAAAGTAATTTCAATCCTCAAAATTTCTTGCTCTCTTATTGAATTCCAAGCTTGCTTATGCTCTATGTATGTTGTGTTGGCTATCGTTCGAGAATGGTGTGTGCATGTATGTCGTTCGAGGTTAGGAGTAGAAGTAGAGTAAGACACAAGGAGCTATGGAAATAGCAACGGTTCAATCTATCATAATCTGTAGAGCTTTATAATTACACGAAATTGAGGTATACCATCTACCAAAGAAACATCCAAATTCCAAACAAAGATATAGGATCCAATCGAGTAACAAACAAATTATGAGGAGCTGGTGAAAACGAGTTTCACATTGCATTTTGTAATTTAGAAGATCGGTTCTGATGAACTCTATATGTATAGGAAGGACCCGATATAGTTCTCCGTTCAAAATTTCAGCATTGTATGACAATACGCTTAAAAGTTACCTCGTCTTCTCCACTATCAAATCATCTTTGACACCTCGTGAATGGCCAGAGCCTGGTTTTGCAACAAAGATTATGTGAGGAATACCAACACAAAAAGAATGATGAACAAAGCCAACAAGAACAATATCATCATTATCTGGCCCTTGGCGCTAGCCTTCTTCATGACCACAGCCACTTTTTTCTGTAAGAACGAATACCAGACAAAAGAAAATCGCTTCAAATTTTGATTACTGCTAACTTTCAAAATATCAGCGTCTTATCATTGAGAGCTTCAAGCTATTTTTCATGCATGTGGCAAGCATTGAGATCGTGAACACACCTGAACAAAATCAAGACGATTTGATGTACTGTCCATTTCCATTCCTAGCTCGTCAATAATTTTATCCTGTACAAAAAGATTATATTTTCAAATTTCTAGTCTCAGAAACTCCATCAGATTGCAGATGTATAAGAGAGGATCAACTAGCAGAACTGCAACCTACAAAATATACACACCTGTGCAAGCAGCTCTTCATGTATGGTAAGCCCAACGCCTCCAATTCTCTCCACGCTTGCACTCAGCTCATCCAACTCCTCGTCCTGCTGCCTACATATACGGAAAATAGGGAAACAAAATCCAGGTGAGTAACAATTACCCCACAGAAATGATAGTAAGACAAATTCCTCAGTGACAGCCACAGACTTGGGAAAGAAAACTGCAATTGGATAATGGCCACTGCCTATATACTTCATCATCATACTCAGCTTAGTGATATGTATCTACTTAAGAAGGAGGGATATGTTAACTGAGTTAAGAAACAAAAGCATTACTTTATGAGAAGCAGTTGTCTATCTGATTCGGATGTGATGAAGTCGTCGTTAGCTTGGTGGGGTGTATATAAGTTTGATCTGTCTGTATCGTGTGGGTTAGGTAGTCTCATCAATTCCCGACGCATCCCATTTGCACTAGCGGGTCCGGTTTGCTCCTTTCCAGCTCCCACTACTTTCTTGACATTTCCAACCTTAATAGTAACCCAAAAAAAATATACATAAATACATAAAAGATGCTCAGTTTGAACTATTTAGAAGAATTGGACAGATTACTTAATTATTTCAAATCATTATATAGCTATGGACAAAGAGCTGCTATAACATGTCTGAAAATGAACTTCTGTGGCATAATGGTAGGACCACGAGGAGCACATGCAATCACTTCATGGAAAAAATAAGGACTGAAAACTTATTTATTCCATCCGTTGACAAGTAAGGGATACCTGTGTCCTAGCTGTACTCGTCCATCTCCTTCGTTTTTCAAGTTCTAAATCATCAATGCCATACCAAGAAGGGTCTCTAGCTGCCACAGCAATAGCTTTGTCTAATTCGTCCACCTTCCTATCAAGAAAGCAGACTTTCAGAGAAAGCTTATGTTACCAGCCAAAATTAATAGAACGAGTTAGAACATATGCCGGGGAGCACAACATCAAACAAATATGTTTGTAGTCATTCGTACAGTGGTTATTCACATATTGAAACCGCAGAACAAATGCTATCCTATCTTTTCGATGAAATAAAAAAATTCACAACAGGTAAAATAAGCAGACAACATGGTCTAGAAATTGAGAATTTACCTGCCATTCAATGCTCTCACAGGCAGCGAGCAACTCTTTTGTGAGTTGTACTCTCTCTCCTGGATCGGAAGAAATCCTTTCCCATTGGTGAAAGCTGGATTGCAGTTTATCAATCTGATAGAGATGAAAAATCACATTATAAAAATACTGAACAGGTTCAAATTCTGGATCTTGAGATGCATTATTTGATTCATGGATAGTTGAATACATTCCTCTGGCTTACTCTTAAGACATCGGCATTCGACTTTGATAAAAATTAAAGAACAAGGTTTAACACACAGCCACTGAGCTGATCCTAAAAGTTAAATGATGGATGCTATTCAGCCCCAAGATTTGTCTTTGCAAGTTGCATACAAGAACAAAATTCTGCCCAGCCACTATAATTCACTGTCTATAATATCACATCATTCTCAACACTTTGTTCAACATAGTGAAATGTAAACCAGAAACAAATTACCAATAACCATCCTACCAGGCCCATTATGCCAAACTAGCGACCTTTTCGACCAAGTCCCAGTCCCTTCTAACAACAGTGTAATGTCATTACCACATAAATTGTTTGCTACAATTATCTTAGAGAAGCAAAGATCCGAAAGATTAACGAAACCAGAAATCCAAGCACGTCATCTTTTCAGGCAGATAACTTCACATTTGGTGAAGACCTGGAGATATTTCTTCCCTGAGAGAATGATGGGTTAAATAGCAAGACCATTCTGGTTATATCAAAATCTTGGGCTATATTACAGGGTTCTATTTTAATGTTTTGTTAAATTTGTTGATATTTCTTTTAAGAAACTGAATAAATCATTTTTTTTTTTTTAAGATTATAGTAGTCAACTATTATCTTCAAATCCTAGTTCTACTTGAAGCCCTAGTTAACTACAGGATTTTGAGTCGGGGTTCAGTTAAGACTTCCAACATAAGCTTCTACCTTTTAGATTCCAGAATTTCGGGTCAAGAAACAGGATCGTGCATTTGTCCATTACTTTATACTTCAATAGCTAGTGGGAGGAACAATCCATTTTTCTGAAATATCTAAAATACTTCATCAAGAGCTATTACTAACCATTCGTCAATATTGAATCTAGAAACATAGAACGGGCTTAACACGAGGCATTCAATGTGTTTTCAATAATAAAGCATACTCAGACTTCTTTTTTAGATGACCATACTCAGACCTTAATTTAAAGGATGTCGGTAAGCATAATTCAAAGCACTATAGGTCTATAGATAAGCATAACTGGTCGCAAAAAACTTACAGATTCTTGAATCTCGTCCTTTACAACATAGAAGGGATCTTGAGCCGATGGCATCTTCAACTGCAAAAATTAACACAATCACTTCGAGAAATCAATCTCCCGTCTGCAGTCTCATAGCATGAAAGGAAAACAGAACTCTCACACCCTCAAATCAGCTTAATTCCATTTCCGGTAGAGCAGAAAATCGGATTACATGCACGCGACTTTGTGTAACTCCAAATCAAACACAGAAGGATATAATACTCCAATTACATACTGAGATGATGAATGGGAAATTCGCAGAAAATTCCAGATCATTAGGCAAGATCTAAAATGAGAGCTCGGCAATAGATGCTAATTTCTAGAGAGGAGGAGGAGGAGGAGGAAGAATGGACTTACCGGTGAAGAAATCTGGCTCGGTGGCCGGAGATTGAGAAATCGGAGCACCGGGATCTAATTCTAGCCTATGGTCTGACGCGGGGACGGAGGAAGCTTTTAGATACAAAAGACGTACATTCGATTGGGCTTCATTGTTATTGGGTCAGCCCAGGCTCAGGCCCAGGCCCACTATATGGTCCGGACTTCAGCGAACTGCTTCTAGTGACGTGTCCAATCCAGTAACTGGGACTTTTTGAAATAGAGTACTTAAAAAAAATAAAAAAATTAAGAAAGAGAGAAATGAATAGACCTCCTTAAAAATCCAAGGAAAACAATTTTTTAAATTCACACTTAAATCCATCCTTTATAATTTCGTTTATTATTATTTTTTTTCCTTTTAAACTTGAATGCACAGGCCTACAAGTTTTGAATGAAGAAATATTATGTTTTATTTTTTAACTTTATCTTTTAAAAATCTAAAATCTAACAAAATAATTTTTTTTAGGGATTGATTGGGTGGGATGCAAAAATACATTACTAAATTAAATTTAATAAACTATATTTTTTAAACCATTTAACTTTGTCGGTCCACAACTTATTTGAAATATTAATTATTAAATTAATTTTTTTGTAGTACAACACCTGGGGAATTGAACTCATAATTTCTTAATTTGAGATATATGTTATTTAATGTCACTCATCTGGCAATTATTAAATTAAATTTGATATATTGTATTTAAAAAAGTTGATTTGGTTAGACTTCTAAGAGATGGATTTTTTTTTATAAGAAAAGGAGATGGATTTTAAAACTACATTGTTTATCAACTCTCATATTTTTATTTTTATATTACTATTAATAGTATTATTTACATTAACATTTTAGTTTTTTTTTTTTTATATTTTGGAACTTAAATCTGTCTTGGGACCCTTAAAAATCTAACCAATAATTTTTTTAAATTATACTTAAATCTATCACTTTTTAACTAGTTTTTTTAATTATTTTTTTTAATTTTTAAAACTTAATGTCTTTGTAACCCTACCAAATTTGAATTAAAATTTGTTATGTTTGATTTTTTTTCATTATTATTATTTTAAGAGAAAAATACACTTTTGGTCGAGGTTTAAGATAGTTGTCTATTTGGTCATAAAGTTTCAAAATGAACATTTTTTATTCCTGAAGTTTGAGATAGGTGTCTATTTAGTCTCTAAAATTTCAAACGATCAACAAATGGTGAAAGAAGTCTAAGGACCATTTAGAACAATTTCTCAAACTTTAGAGACCAAAAATATCCATTTTGAAATTTCATGGACTAAATAGACACATATCTCAGACTTCACAGACTAAAAGTGTTCATTTTGAAGCTTAAGAACCAAATAGACCACTATCTTAAACCTCAAGGACCAAAAGTGTATTTTTCCCTTATTTTAAACCTTGCCTTTCAAAATCTAACCTTAAATTTTTTTTAAAATACAATATATTAAATTTAATAATTTATTTTTGAAATAAGTTATGGGCTCCACAAAATAAATACTTTTTATAAAAAGATAGTTTATTAAATTAAATTTAATAATGATTTTTTAAAGTAATGAATCCCACAAAATAAATTTATCCAAAATTAAAAAAATAAAGAAAAATAATGATAATAATTCTTCATTCAAATTTGTTAAGGCCTTAAAAGACAGTTAAATTTAAAAAATAATTATTAAAAACGGTGAACTTAAGTTTAAATGTAAAAAGTTGATTTCGTTAGATTTTTAAGGAGTCAGATACATTTAAGTTTAAATTAAAAAGAAAAAAAGAAAAAACAGTAAACTTTAGTGGCCGACAATTATATTTAATTTATGTTATTCTTTTTGGTGATTGGACATGAGGTGGCAATTTCTTCCTCTTTCTTTCTTTCCTAATTGGCTAATTCTATATATATATATATATATATATATATATATATATATATATATATATATATATATATATATATATATATTTTGTCATTAATAATTTTGAAATAAAAAAACAAAATAAAGTTGAATTAGAATTCACTAGAGTAGTTATTTTCATTTTTATTTCTTAAAAACAGTATAAATTTTATCCAAAAAAATTGATATATTTTTCTTAAGCCACTATTTTGAATGCTCCAACACAAACACAAAGTTTGTTTGCTCTTATTCCTAAATATGGGATGTTTTTGTAAATATGGGATTATGCACAAATGGGTCAAAGTTATAATGTATTAAACTCAATATTTTATCGCGAAAAAAAGGACTCAATATTTCAATTTTATTGGAGTAACGAAAATGATTATTGCAATATTCTATAGTTTATCTAAAAGAAAAAAAACAACATACTACTGAAACGTTATCTAAATATGTCATATGTGATTTATCCACGTACGTTTCTCTGAGTGGCCATCATTATTTTTCCACCAATCTTTTAACTTTATAAATGATTTTTATTTTTGTGAGTGATCATTTGACACGGTTTTTTTTTTTTTTACCATTATTATTAAACCACAAAAAAAAACATTCATTATTGCATATAGTTCCACTCCATGAATAATTAAGATTGGCCGTGCGTGTACTTCGTTTTCATGGTGGACGACAACGTCGTTTGAAAAAACAGTACTTTGAAAGCAACCAAATTCATGTCGTACTTTAACAATTCACAATTCCAAGTGCAATGTCTTGTCTTCACTATTTTCCTTTTTCTTAAATTATTATTATTATTATTTCTTAATTTTAGCTATTAATATGCATTACTTTTTTTTTTAAATCTCATTTTTACCTTGCCAACGTGAATATAAGTTAGTCTTAATTGACATCTATCTTTGATCAAAAGATCATAAGTTCGAACATCTCATTTCGCTTATTGTACTAAAAAAATTATTTTACTCTATAATGATTATTACATTTTGATCCTTAAACTTTTAGATTTATTATATTTTTACCTTTTGAAATATCTATTTTAGTTATTTAATTTATAAAAATTTTAATACATGTGAGCATGTATTAAAATCAAATAGATTGGAGGTAAATATTGGATAATCAAATATTATGTGACAAAATAATATAACAAGAACCAAAATGATTACTCAATGAACTGTTTTTTAAGTTCAAGGATCCAAATGGAACAAATATGAAAGAAAGTTTGTGAGTCTAAATAGGCATTCTTAACGGTTCAAGAATTGCAGGAACAAACCTGAAAGCTAGAGACCAAAATAAAAGTTAAATAAAAAATTTAAAGGTTCCTTGGCAAATGTTTTTTTTAATCATTTTTGTTCCTATATACTTTCGAAACATTCATTTTCGTCTTTATAATTTTAAAAAGGGATCATTTTGGTTCTTTCGTTTTCATTTTCATCTTATTTTTCAATAATAATTTTAACCTGACACTCCATTCACTAAGTCTCTTATAATCTTATAATGTAGTTTGACGATAATTGACATATATTTCCAACCAAAAGATCGTGAGTTCGATTCTCTATCCTGCATCTTGTACTCTAGACATATATTTATATATTAAATTTTTTTTATCATGTATACAATTTTTACAAATTGAGATAAAACGAACGTTTTAAAAGTACAAATATTAAAATAAACATGATTTGAAAGTACAAAAAACTAAATAAATAATTTATAAGTTACTAAAATAAATCAAAGTAACGAAATATGATCAAAATAATATTTAATCATAATAAAATTTGAAAAGTTAAAATAAAAAATTGTCATTACGGCCGCCAGCTGCAGAAGAATTAAACGACGACAAGGAATAATGAAGGAATCTTCTGCCGTCGGCATCAAGATCTTACAACTCTGACCAATAAATTAATATTTGGTTTATATTTAATTTTAGTCTTCGAATCTTTATCTTTTTCTTTTTAATTACAAATTTTATCCGTACAGACATAATTTTAAATTAATCCTCCTGATCTTGAAAGTTTCGATCTAACATCAACTTTTGAGTTTAATTTCAATTTAATTTATATCATTCTAAAAAGTTTACTCCGTTTTACGTACTCAAAAGTTTGCTTTAATCTTTATGATATAATCAAACTTCATCGATATCTCTATTGTTAGTATATTGGTACATATTTTAGACGTTATGTATTTAATTAACTATGGTGGATTATGAAGGTAGAATTTCATTTAAAGAACGTGTCATCGTTATCTCGATAGAAGGTCACGTGTGTAAACCTCGCAAGATGAAAGGTTTTTATATTATTTTTTAGAATCGCAAGACGAAACTTCGGAAGAAGCAAGTTTGGAGAACTTGTTCAGTAAATTACCGAACAAGATTATTTATGCTATAAGAATTTTCGAACTCAATTCTATTGCTCGGACGCATAACTGCGCAACCACATTTCACCCTTAATGAGTACTTCACGCCTAAAATTTTGGGAATAACCGTGAATTTGAATTCTAATACCAACATTTATCTACGTTCTATATAAATATCCTAAAATTAAAAGGAAAAGATACACGAATTTTGATATTATAATTTTTTGCAAATCAAATTCCGTATAAACAAATTCTTTGGAGTGCTAACTACTTCCTTGCAGGATCTTTATCTTCAAATGTTCTTTTGAGATCTTATTGCTTCAATCGAAAATTTAGGTTAAAACAATGGGGGATTGTTTTAGAGTTTATGGTTGAGTAAAAAATAGAATAAAATAAGTGAATCTTTTTATTAAAAAAACATAAATTAAGAACAATTTATGAGATCAAATTACAGTTTTTCGTATATATAACTATTAATTCGTAACATTTTAGTTTTAATTATTAAGTTTTATAAGAGGTATTTAGTATGCATGGGAGTAAAATTAATAATTTTAAAATGATAGATAGAAGATAGGACTTTTATATATAGAAAATACTTGCCACTTTAGCATTAAGGATTAAGGATTGTTCCTTATTGTTATAAGGTCAGATAGTTGTCCTGTTAGATTAGTCGAGGTGCGTGAAAATTGGATCATATATTTACGAATTAAAAAAAAACATTAAAAAGCAATATTGTCCAAACCGCCCTTAAATTTTTGACAACTAAGAGGGAGAAATGAAAAAAATATGAAATTTTTAAAAACATGGACAAATTTGATTCTCACTAAGCAAGTATTTTCCTTTATATATAGGAATATGAACTATTTTTGGCGCCAATTCTCAATAATGTAATTTACACTTCACTTTTGAAATATTTTACAAATCTACAAAAAAAGCAACATAAAATTATGTGATAATTTACAATAGTTGTTGGTGACATTTAATTATTTATTGAAAGTTGATATTAATGATCAACAATTAACCTTATGATGTGACCTATATTTATTTTTATTTTTTAAATACTTTTGTCATTGATTAATGACTGCTAAAATTACACAGGACATGTTTTGGAGGAAAATTCTAACTTCAAATATTAGTAAGTGGGTGGTTTGTATCATTTCTTTTTTGGTTTAAATTTAACCTCTTTTTTTTTTAAATTTGAAAATCATTTTATATTAGTAATCGTAATTTGAAAACAACAATTTTAGTATGCAAATTTTGAAGGAATAATTATTTCGATAATCCTCATCAACTTTTCATCATTTTATTAAACATATAAATAACACAACTTAAAAAATATCTCGACTCTCAACTCTCACATTATTGAAGTCAAAATAAAAAATTACTAATAATAATTGAGAGAGATGTGAGATGGTTTAATGAAAAAATAAATAATACAAAATTTCCGTGGTTTAATTTAAAGTGTTATTTTCCAAAGAGTGGCTGGAAAGAAAAATAAGGTTTTTGTATGTTTGGGCATGCAGATACGATGAATGACGGCTGCCCCAATTGCCCGCACGTGCCTTTTCCTGCCCAAACTTTGACATCATCGGATTCTTTTTTTAGTACAACATGTGGGTGGGTGTACGGATCAAACTCACAACTTTTTTATTGGAGTTATATGTTAATTACCGTTGAGCTATACTCGCTTTGGTCCATCAGATTTCTTTTTAATGCCTAAATTAATTTTAAGTTTAAATATTATATTTTTTGGCATTAAATATTCATTGACACATCGACATTTTTATTGACATCTATATATATTTATGAGTTCAATATCGACATGAGAAGTAAATCGAAATTTCCATCATATTATAAAAAATCGAAAAAAAAAATATCAACAAAATGTGACTAAAATAAACATAATATTAAATATTAACCTATTTAAAAATTAAAAAAATATTTATTTATTAATTTAAATATTTTTTATGATTTTTAAATTTCCCTTACTTTTACTTAAATGTTTGTTACATTGATATTTAAAATCTTGCTTTAATATGTATACTTTTTTTATCTCTATACTTTCTACTTTTATTCATTTTGTAGTTGATGTATTTTCGAGCATTCGTGTTTATGTACTATGAGAAAGTGATCATTTTAACCTAAATAATATTTAAATTATAATTTAATATTACTCTCCCTCTTTCTTTCTTTTTTTTGTTTTCTTTATTATTTTTCGTCTTATTACACCCGTCATTAATTACTATTGTTGTCAATCACCATTGTAGACACCGTATTTGGTCCGGCTTTATTTTAGTTTTAGTTTTAATTATTTAATTTTTATTTTATTAAATACTATAGGATTACTTTATTATTGGTTATAAGCTAAAGTTTAAATTAAATTAAAAAAAATATTTTGTTTTAAAGAATTTGATTTAATATTAAAATAAAAGAAATAAAAAGATTTTATTTTATTTATATAATTTTGTTTTAAATAAATTTAGATTCTGTTTTGGTTAAAAATAAACATTTTGTTTTTCCTTCGTCAAAACCGAACATTTTCTCTTCCCTCTTTTTCTCTGGTTTTTGTTGACTCAGACATGTTACTGTTATTTTTTTGGTATATTTAAAGGACACACAACACACACAGGAGGGGAGAAAAAACAAAGAGCACACAGAAGAATGATTTGGGTAAAGAAAATTTTTTATTTTTTATTTTTTCCCTTAGTCTCTGAAAGCGGTTCAATAGAACCAACACACAACATGACTCTGGTGCACACCTCACGACCTCTATTGCTGCCTTGAGACCATCCTCCGGTGATTGACCGACGACGACCAAGAGTCCAGCGACCCACTCTAACACGACGAACGACATCCATGGTAAAAATCTTTGCACAGTATACCCCTACATTTCTTTTAATAATAAAAAAAGTTTATTTTTAACAAAAGAATAAAAATTTTCCTTTTAAAGAAAATAAACTTTTTAAAATAAGTTTTGAAAAATAATGTAGATAATTTTTTTTAAAAGTAAAATAAAATAATTTTTAAATAAAGCAACAAAAAAATTAATTTCATTTAAATAAAAGATTTTGCATTAAAGTTGTGTAAGTTAAAAATAATAATAATAAGAGTTTTATAAACTAAATCTTTTAAAAATAAATTGGATTCTTTAAAATTTCCATTCAAAAGTTCTTAATTTTGTTTTCTTAATTTTTTTATTTATTTTTAGAAAGAGAATTTCTGCTGCAGAGATTTAAAAAATAGAGGATTTACAAAAAATTGTTTTCTAGGATTTGTTTTAATCTTGTAACATTTGTAATTTACAATAAGTTGCTAGGAGAATGAAATCTTTTTTTAAATGATGATTATCATTTTAGAAAACATCTTAACAATTTGTTTTAAGTAAAATTTAATTTTTTTTAATTAGAAATAAAAGATTTTCTTGAAAAAATCTTTTTAATGTCAAAATACATAAAAAATTATTTTTTTGTTTAAATTTAACAAAATTCGTTTTTTTTTTTAGTTTAAAAATTAAATTAGAACTTTTGTTTTTGTAAAAGAGTACAATGTTTACTTCTTACGGTGTTGACATAGTGGTAAGATATTTAGTTTTTAATATACAGATCCAAGTTCGAGTCTTTGCATGCCTCTTTTTATTGTTTTTACTAAATAATTATTTTAAATAAAAGATTTCGTTTAGAGTTTTTTCCTTTTTTTTTTAAACAAAATTTAAAAATACAAAGTTTGTATTTTCAAAAAGAACATAGATTATATTCTAAAGTGGTGGTACCTTGGTGAGATGTTTAAATGTTAACGCTTAAGTCACCAGCTCAAGTCTCCAATGACGGGAATTGGAACCCTCCAATTTACTCGAGGTGCTTAATTTTTCTAATGGCCTTCGTGTCACTCATACATATTAATTCATATCTTATAACAAGGTGTGAATTAATATAACATGGGACATTTCGATCAAAACAAAAATATTTTTTTTCTTGGACCAAATAAAATAATAGGATAATTTATGATAGAATGTGGTACTGTTTTCGAACGAGTGTTGTAGGGTGCTAACACCTTCCCTACGCTCAGTCGACTCCCAAACCAACAATCTGTTTTCGCAGACCTTGTCTTTATTTTTAGGTGACCAATCACACCTCGTAGATGATTGGTGGCGACTCCAAACCCTTATCTCGAAAGAGACCCTTCAAGGAAATTACGTCGGCCGCTCCGCGTCGCGATGACGTTGCGACAGCTTGGCGACTCCGCTGGGGACATTTGAGAGTCAAACCATTTATTTTGTCATTTATTATCCTATTGTAATATGTTTTTGGGTCCATTTTTTTTGTTTGTTTTTTTTTCTCCATTTAATTGTATTATTATTTTATTTTGCATCATCATGCATCTCACACACATTCACAAGCCTCCTACCCGGGCTTTACCTTTTAGGATTAGATCGGAGACTGAGTAGTGTGACCTTCGTGGAATTGCGGTTCCCGTGCAGGCGCATGAAATTCTCCACTCAAGTCGACCATACTGCCAAAGCATATGGAAAATTTGAGGGCGATTATCCTTTAGGATGCATTAGTACATAACTTCACACCATACTCATATTGCATTTTATGTGGGTTGTTCTGTCGTTCATGGCATATTGTTTTTAATAAAAAATTAGGGTTGATTTGGAGTTTTAACCATTAGATTTTAAATGAACCACTTAAAAAAAAAAGAATAAAAAATGATTTACCTTATTTCTTCCTAACTATTTGTTTAAGCTTTGGATAGAAGTGTTGTCTTTCAAAGGGGTTATAAATGTCCATGTTGTAGGCACATAAACACTTTCAAACTTATTTACTCACTTAGTAGTTCGGCTTTATAACCCTAGAATTTAATTTTATGTACATATTTATGTTTCTCTCACTTAGGAGTTCGGCTCCGCGTCGCGATGACGTTGCGACAACCATCTCAAAAAAAGAGGAAAAAAAACAGTATATTAAGGTATTTAAAATTATGGGTAGGTACATTTTTAGACGAACCTGGTTCAAAACCTAGGTTGTTTTGTTGTTAAGCCCAAATAAGGGAGTTTAGTGAAAATTGGAAAATAAATCAATTATTAAGCATTAGAAGGAAAATGATAATAATAATAATAATAAAACATTGAATAAATGAGGTAATGTTATTTTCAGCAAACAGCTCATAATCATTAATTTCTTATCTTTTCAAAAATAAATAAATAAACAAGATAACTTTTGTTATGCATCTCAATTTTTTTATAGGTTTGACGTGATAATTTTTGTTATGCATCCCAACTTTCGATAGGTTTTACTCGAGATTTACCTTATTAATTGTTTCGTATCTTAGATGTATATGTATTTTTTGTATTTTTCGACATGTTTTCTCTTTTTTTCATTCTGTGTCTTGATTTCAGACAAAAAAAAATCAAAACGACGTCGTTGCAAGGAGAAGTAACCTTTCATCATTCTAAAAAACGACAAAATACGGCAGAGCCCCGCTTTCCCTTCACCTTCTCATTTTTTATTTCCCCCTTTAAAATTCACTGTATTCTCCCTTCAAATTCTCACAGATTCTCCCCAGAAATCTTTGATTTTTTTTTCTCTCTGGCCATGGAGGGCGGCGGACATGGACTGAGCAGGCAGAGCAGCGCTCTGTGGCGGTCATTCAGAAACGGCGATTTCGAAGAAGAAGACGTGTGGGACGTTCTCAAGGAGAAATCAACGACAACGAATTCGAAGAGCTCCGATGATTCCAAGTTCTTCACCGATTCGTCCATTGTTGCCTCTGTTTCCGCCGCGAATCACTTTCCGTCTGCTTACGGAATGATTCCTAGGCCAAACGGCAGCGGCAATTTCCAGATTGCGCCGCGATCGGCTCCTCGGTCGATTCCGCAGTGGTTCACACCTAACGGAAATAAAAACCCTAGGAAATCTGTTCCGGAGCACGATGATGACGGCGGCGGCGGCGACGACGACGGCGATAGCGAGGATGAGGATGAGGAAGGATTCGATTGCAGAGTTCCGCCGCATGAATTGATTGCGAAGAGACTGGCGAGGGCGCAGATTTCATCGTTCTCCGTGTTCGAAGGAGTTGGAAGAACTTTGAAAGGGAGAGATCTGAGTAAAGTAAGAAATGCTGTTCTTACCAAAACTGGTTTTCTCGAATCACTATAACAATTAATTAGCAAATTTCCCAATCATTAGGGATCTGTGAATAATTTCTCTTTTTTTGAGGGGTACTTTTGATATTTCAATATTCTGCTTATTCCTTTTTCGATTCCTTATATTCCGATATATTTATTTTAGTTCTTCTTACTTATAAAGATTACAATGTATTTCGATGTAGAGTACAATAATGTAAATCGAATATTTGAAGGGTTGTTGAATCTTCTGATCCTATTATATGAGATTGAAATTATAGTTTTTATGTCTTTGGTAACTCGATGCTTCACATGAAATTAATTAACATATCATTAATGAAAAATAGTGATTTAGAATTGAAGTTAAGCAATTAAGGTACATTTTTGTGTTCAATTTGAGTAAAATACAATTTGAACATGAAAGGAAAAAATTGCAAATTTCACGTAATTGATTCGAAATTTGATTAATAAATAATTTAAACATAGTAGTTTTGATTGATTGATAGTATATCATCTAAAATTAATTCTAATTTTAAATCACTATATATAAAATGCTAGCCACAATCACGATGGTTGCTTCTCGAACCTTCTTATACTTAGATATCCTCTCCATCTTTTCATCTAATAAAATTCGTTTTCATTAAATAAAACTATCCCCAAGGTAAAAATATAACTCAATACTTTTTTTTTCCCATATATATTTGGTTTGAGATTAATTATGCATTACGATTATGATTTGGGAATTTTGATAATATACTGTGTTATGTGGAGGTCTTTTTCTTTGGAAATATATTTCATTTATTTTAACGGCTAATTTTAAAATATTGTATTTTTTTTAAAAAAATTTATTTTTATATATAATAGTTTTACAATATATATTAATTTTAATTTTATATAAGCAGAAAAAGTATATAAAAGAAATACAGACAATGAAAATAACTGATTTAAAAAATAATGTTGGCAAATCTACACCTTGAAAGATGCAGAGATTTGTCTGGAATCTTTATCAGCATGTTTTTGTTTGTCCTTGACAAAATATTAATATTTTTTTTAAAGGAACAAAATATAAATTTTTAATTACTCAATATAAAATCATGATGTCACAAAATTAAATATAGGTTCCTTGCAATATATGTGTATATTAAATATAGGTTATATTACCTTTCTAGTTTTTTATAATTTAAGTTCTTTTTAAATATTTCACTACCAATAGAATTTCTATCTTCTTTGATTAAAATTTAACATGTCCTCGTCAAATTCACTGTGGTTGAGCTCCATGAGAATTTATCATTACTAAAAAATTGACAACTCATAATAAAAAAAATTGTTTTTATATTTCTATCTCTTAATGGTTAAACATTTTATAATAATAAACACAAAATAGATCTTCACAACTCAGAAGTACATATTTTGTTTAGTTTTGGCCCTTTTATGCATATCAACTAAAATAATATCTTTAAACCTAATGATCCAAATTACTAATGTTTTCGGATCCACAATATTAAAATTAATAATATTATTACATTATAGTGCTCATATATCACATCAATAAATAACTTGTCAAATAGATTTTTTGATCTCTATTCTCTATTTGACTTGACACCGAAGACGTATAATTAGTTTTAATAAAATAACAAGAACGAAAAAAATGAAAATTTTAAAAGTACAGCGTCGATTATTATTATATTTTGAACTAGCATTTCGGTATCCTAGCGACCCACCCTCCCACAATATCTCATATTATTATGTTTAGGGTTCTCTTTTTAAAATATATTTTTTAGTCCATATGTATCTTATTTATGGGAGGACAATTTACACAGAATTTTTTTATTTTTACGAGGAATATATATATATATATATATATATATTTCTTTTGAGTTTTGAGCATAATATCAAGGTCTATGAGCCTAACAATAGAAGTTTGTATTTTTCTATTAAAACACAAATTAAAGCAGCATTGGATAAGCCACTAAGATATATCTGAGGGAGGTAAGTAATTCGTTCTAAAATTTATTAATAATAAAATTAGCTTAATGGTGAAAGTGTAGAGATAAAAAAAAATTAATTTAATTTAACTAAAAATATAGATATGAATATTTGTATTATATTGGTTAATCAATTATCAAGTGTATGCTTAATTGTCTAAACGAGCTCAGTAGTAATTGACATATATCTGAGTTCGATCATTCATTCCTACCTGTCATATTAAAAAAAATAATAATGAATTCTTTTTTATAAGAAATGGTGAAAAAGGGAAAAATATTCAAAGTTGTACCACAAGACTTGTGCAAATTGCAAAGCAACCACTAACCTTTGGTAGACCATCTTTAATCTTTAAATCACGTGTCTGTCGCCATCCACCAACCAACCACACATCTCCATTTTAATTTATCAAGTTGAATAAGTTGTGAAATTTATACAAAAACGAGTATAGTTAAGCGGTAATTAACATATATATCTAACTAAGAAGATGTGAGTTCGATCTTCCACCCCAAATATTGTACTAAAAACAAAGTTTTGAAATTTAACGTTAACTATAGCTTCAATGTGACAACGTTGAACCTATAAGATAGGTGTGGGAGGTGGTGACACACAACTACCAATCTTCAAAGATCTACTCGGGCCTCATCGGAAGGGGGCTTTTTGAGGGGTGCTCTTGGCCACAGTGAATATTGCTTATTCTAGTGTTTTTTTGTATTAGTATTTTAGCATGTGTGTTGCAATTTCATTCTTTTGAATTCGAGTAAATAGTTTTTTCTTTTTAATTTTATTTAATTATTAAAAGTGAAAAAATGAAAAATAATTTTAAAATTGAATATTTTGATAAATAACATAGTTTAGATTAAACTATTCAGTATTCAGTTTAAAATTAAAGTGTAAATAGTTTAGATTGTAAACATTTTGTAGATATGATATTAAAAATGGGCTAAGTTGTGTACTAACCAATATCCAATTAGGGTTTTTCCATTGTTGGGCTGCCCTGAGTTCTAAAGCAGTGGGCTGTAGTAGGTGGAAGGACAAAAGTAAAAACCTTGATCCTTCCATTTTTTTTAGGATAAGTAAATATATAGCCTTTTTTAAGAACTTAATTCCATAAACAGCTTAATTAAGATTTTACATTTTTGCCCTCTTAAATATATATTTAATAAACAATGAAAAAATATAAATATTCTTAATTTAGGGATTTTCCATTTCAAATCTCTTTTTCTAAAAAAATCATCCCTTTCCCTCTCAAAAATCACATATCTCTCTATGTATCAGTATATATTATATAACTTATTGGGGTAAGTTAGATAAAAAGTTTATATTATATAACCTTATAGGTTTAGTATATAATGATAAGTATATGTTTATCAAGATTAAAAGGAAAAATCTATTATATAAGAGTCGTTGGAACTATTATATAATCTAATAGTTTAGTATAAATTAATAAAAGTTATATATTATAATAATTTTTTGGATAAATATACGTTTATCATATTATTGAAAAAAATTATGCCAGAAAAAACGCCCAAAAAAGGTTTGAAAAAAAATAATATACATCGAAAAATTAAGAACGGTCGGAAAATTAAACAATAATAAAATTGGAAATATTAAAAGAGGATTGAGAATTTTTTTATTTTTTATTTTTATTTTTTTGATTATAAGTGGAAGGATTTAGATATTATTATTGAATGAAGAAAAATAGGGAATAAATTGCTCGAGAGATTGATTTTTTAAAATTTTGAATATATGGGAAATCCAAATTTAGAAACTTGAAAAATCAAATCTAATCATTTAAATAAAATACACAAATCGAATTAAATAAAACACTAATAATTGAGCCCAATCTTGAGATTAATAAAAAAAAATTAAATCTCAAAATCTAAATAGGTAAAATTTAAAAACACGAGTCATCTTTGAAATATAGTCGAAGGTTTGATTTAATGGCATAATTATGTTAATACTCTTTTTGTTTTAATTTATTTTCCAAATATATCACTAAAAATATTTTATTTCATAAATTATTGAATAATATTTTAGTAAGATATTGTATTATAAAAATTAATATTCAAGATTTAATTTTAAACCTCTTTCAAAAGCTCTAGTCAATAGGAAGTTATAATTAACTTTGGAAAGGAACAAATTTTATGATTAAAAATGAATGAAAGTTAAGTGCAATAAGTTAGTTTGTTAATTTCAATGCTCCAATCAATCAAGATTAATTATGATGTTAAATAAAAAAAAAAGTGTAATTAATCAATCAATTTTAAAATTAAAAATTTTGATTCCCACTTTCAAAACTATATTAAACTAGTCTCAATGTTGCATCATGATCAATAATGAAAGCAACTCATTACCTAAAATTCATAGAAAATTCAAGAAAATGGTAGAAAATTTTACTTTCTTTTACTTTATGTTTTCCATTTTCCATGTGAATCTATAGTGGCAATATTAAAAAATTTCTATAAGTTGAATTTCCAAAATAATAATAAAAAAAACAAGGATGATTTATTAGACTCTTTGATTTAGGTAAATGAATTATCCTTAAAGAAAAAAAAAAAGACCTCCTATTTTGATTCCTACATTTGTTGACTTTATCTTATTTTTTTGTAATATTTTTTTGATTAAATTACAAGTTTAGTTCTAAACTTTAATGGTTGTTTATCAGACCTATAAACTTTTTAAAAATATTTAATAAATCATTAAGATTTCGTTTGATAACCGTTTTGTTTGAAAGTTATGAAGTTTATTTATATGTTTTTCACCATTTCTAAAGATACATTTAAACTCTTAACCAACTTAAAAAGAAAAAAAGAAATTGAAAACTACTTTTCTTTAGTTTTCAAAATTTACAGTTTCAAAATGCAAATGCAAAACAAAGAAGTACAGAGGTGTCACCTCGTTAGTTAAAAAGGATTTACATGTCACATTAACTTCCTCGTTAGTTGACACCTCGTTTTAGATTTAGTTATACTAACTTTCTATTCAAATATTAATAGATATTTATTTAAATTATATTTTTTATATTTATGAATTGTAAAGAGCATATATATATATATATTCTAATGTAACATCTATTTCATTGAAGAAAAAATAAAACATGTTTCAAAATCAAGCTATCAAAGAGGGCCAAAAAATATTTTGAAATTTTATGTCCAATATTTGGGTTCCATCCCATTCCCATGACTTGTCTTTACCTTTAGGCCACTTGGCTCCTTGACGTGACTTCCATTCTGATTTTTTTTTTTTTAACATTAATAATAATTTGCAAATTACTATCCACGTGAAATTGGTGTTGAGGTATGCAACGGTAGGGATGATGGTACTTTTACAGAGTGGGGATAGGGATGATGGTCTTTTTTATTTTATATATCTACATTTTAGGATTTGTTGTATTATGATTTTTTTTATTATGAATATTTATGAGATTTTCTCAAGAAATTTGACAAATTTTTTTTGAAGGAAGATTCTTCGTAGGAATTTAACCATTCAAATGACAATTTAAATTAAAAAAAATAAAATGGAAATCTCACTTTGATTCTAGTGAAATTACAGGATAATGGAAAACCACGTGATTTGTTTTTGTTAAATTACAAGTTTCGGACGATACAAAATTAAAAGATTAGCGTAGTAGAAATTCAATTTTGTCCCTAATAGGTCATTAAAAGTAAAAAATCACACTTAATTTATGTATGAATTTTTTAAATTTTGATAGTAATTGTTAGTTCAATTTACAGATTTTTAAAACATCTCGGATCAACTATTGTGCCACAATTCACTCTTCATCGATTTCTAAGGCTTCAAGCAAATAATAGGTTCATAAACTTCTAATAGGTCACTGAATTTTTAAAAATGTCTAATAAATTTTTAAACTTAATTAGACATTTTCTTAAATTTAGATCATTATTAGACACAAAATTTAGATCTCTATCTTTTTTTTTTTTGTCAAATATATTATGGACCATTATATTAAACACAAAATTAAAAGTCTAAATTCTATATCTATTTTTTTTGCCTTTCATTTATTAAAATACATGATATTAGTTCTAACTCACCGCTAATAAACTATATTTAAACATGATAAATTTTCACAATGAGTACCAAAAGCCAACTCGAGCATAGCTCAGTGATAATTTAACATATATCTCCAATCGAGATGTTGTAAATTCGATCTTCCACCCTACATATTGTACTTAAAATAAACGTTGAGTAGCTGGCAAAAGATTTCAAAAACTTAACACACATCAATAAAACAAAAACTTCTAACAGATTAGGGGGTAGAAATCTAAAAATATCACAAACATTAACAACAAAATTATATATTTTACATTACATGTTACGTGTTCTTCTTGATCTTTTTCATCTCTCTTTCTAAAGTCCCTCAAAATCAAGGAAGCCACAAATCTTATGAACTTTTTGTTCTTCAAAACTTTCCAATTCCTTCAAAGCCAAAACTTTGAATTCCTCAATTTTCTTTCTCTTTCTCTCATTTTCCTTTCCTCCAAACACATTTTTTGACAATCCCTTCACCATTCCCACAAATTGACCATACTTCCTTAGTTTCTCTATTTCCTCTTCACTCCCACCTCCCAATATCGCCCCACACGCGCCCCCACACGCGTGCAGCCCACCTTCCGTCATCTCGCTCACCTCCTCCGCCACGGCCCTTTCCCCGCCGCCCCCCGGCAGCCCCCGGAATTGCCCCCCAATCCACCCCTCCGTTCCATAGGCGCGTGCCATCTCCACCATCACCCGCCGTATCCGCTCCGACCGGCTCTCGCTCCCCCCGTCGTCCGATCCCGCCAACAACTCGAACCCAATTGGGCTTATTCCGACACCGGTGAGCAGCTGGACGTTGGGACCGTACGCGCCGCCGTCGACGGAGGCGCGTGACCTCCCGGTCAACGGAGGGTACTCGCGAGTGTACACCGCGGCGTAGATTAGGCGGAGCGCGGAGGCTGCCGCCATGGCTTGGTCCCGGCAGCCGCCGACTAGCTCGCAGGCGGCAATACACAGAGCCGGAGCGGAATTTCGGGGCGCGGAGAAGACGAAGTGGTCCAACGGCTCATACACCGCCGGCGGCTGCCTTGCCGACGGAATGACCCGCCGGAGATGCTCCTCGATATCGGCATTAATCGACACCCAATACGACCGGTTCTCCAATGCAACCGTCGCCATGGGCCGAAAACAAACCGCCGGCCGGTTCGGTTTGGAAATGGACCACTTGGGCAGAGCCGTATTGCCGTGAACTTGAAGGAGAGAAATCGCCATTGGAGGAAGAAACTGAAGAACAGAGCAAAAGAAAAGAAAAGAAAGAGAGGGGAAAAAATCCAGTGGGAGGTTTTTGGAGCGTACGATGAAGATTTATATGTGTTTGGTCAGCTCATGTTGTAATTAATTTATGCTATAAATATCCGCATTTTTCTCATTATTTATTTTCTCTTTTGCTTTTGATTTTTTTCTTTTTATAGTGGTGATTCTATATTAAATACTGCCCAATCAGCCAAGCATTATGATGACATTAAGATCCATCAAATCCCATCCATTACAACTACTTCATCTTTCTCTTCTTTTCTTCTTTTGTACGATAAATTCTTTTATTGTATGATTGATTTTAATATAGTCCGGGCGAATCCAACCATATAGATTATTAGGGGCCAACAAATTAATTGAAATTGTCTATATGTTACTCACATTTTAAAGATATAAAGACTCGTTTGGTAACGTTTCTGTTTTTTGTTCCTCGTTTCTAATTTTCTTAAGAAATCTAAACACTTTACGAGTAATTTTGTTTTTTGTTTTGGGAATATTCTCACACTTCAAGCATATAAGAGATTTTGGGGGAAAATGGAAAGTGTTTTTTTTTTTTTAATTTAAGAGAGAACCAAATGGTTTTGGGAAGTTTTGAATGACAACTATTTTTTTTTCTCTTTTTATTATTTTAAAAATTTAAAATATATACTTTGATTGAGGGTGATTTTGTCCATGCCTTGGTAGGGTAGTTGTGCCTTGTTTGTTGTGTCAATCAATGATACTACTTACCATTATTCTTTAAAATAATAATATAAAATTTGTGGGCCAACTGCTATTATTGTTGTGTAGATACTACTTACTATGTATACACCGACCAAAAAGTTATTCATTTCATTCCTTTGTCTGACACATTATTAAGTAATATACTATTTTATTTAAAATGATCTCCATTGTTCTTAAATACTACTATCGTATTCCACACTTAAATAGTGTTAAGAATCTCATATCAAAAAAATAAGTGACATAACAAGAATTTATAATATAAATATTATTCTGTATCATAGTTTTTTCTAAAATAGACCTAAAAATACTTTAGTTTAGTGCGGGGCTTAATTGATAGGGTGATGTTAGGAGTTTTGTTGTTGAGAGTTTAGGAAGCTTGCATACTTTTTTTTTTTTTTTTGTGAAGAGGTTAGTTGTCACTACTTATATAAATGGTTGGTCGATCCATGTGTTTTTAGGAATCTGTAGAAATGGAAGTAAGGGGGAAATTGGTCATTTGACTTTCTTTGCACGGTACGCAAAATGTGGCAAGTATTTAATTGTGTTTGAGAGGCCTCGTGCTAGATAATAATAATAGACATGTGATAGATCTCGACGGGCTATGAGTCAAAGACATCGTCCTCTAAATTTGTTGAAACTAATCACTTCATAAAGTAACAACATTCAAGCTTCAATCAACGAACGTTAGGATATCTCATAATTCGAAATAACAGAAGCATTTACAAGAACAAAACAAATGAAAGAGCAGAGAAAAGAAAAAGACACTCGAAGTTTATAGTGATTCGTTCAATTTGATTTACATCAACTTTTTGAGTTCATCTACCAATCGAATCAAAGTAATCACAATATAGAGGAATTCCTCTTCTACAACCAACATCGGTGCACATTTACAGAATCTACAAGAGACCCAAAATACAATGCACTCAAAAGCATAGCATAAAAGACTCACAAAATACAGAATTTGCTTCTTCTTTCCATAACCAATTTAAGCTACATAACTAACTTGTTAGAAGAATCATCCATGACCCTTTTGATCCACTCCATAAGCAATCGGGGTATTACCCGTAGCCCGAGTTGAGCTGATAAAACAAAAATATTGTGCTGGCTTTATTATAAAGCCTCGTAGGGAACACATCATCAAAGAAGTCAAATATTTAGTTAGGGTTCGTTTGTTAACGTTCTCGTTTCTTGTTTTTGTTTGTTCATTTTTAATAAATAAAAATATAATTATATGGTCCCAATACCCATGAATCCAAAAATTATCAAATAATATTTATATTTATGTTTTGTAACATATTAGAAAAAATTTCTATACGGAACCTTTACAGGTCAAGGATTAATAACAAGACTTTTGAAGAGTTGGCTTAGAAAGAAATTTGAATGTATTTGTGGATTTGACCTCTTAAATTAATTGTTCAAACTTTAGTACCAAAAAAAAAGGAAAAAACAAATCACAAGAATCTTATGGCTGAACTGGGATACTTATTTGTTGTTTAATCGAGTGAATTGAATGAATATTTTTTTGGTAGGGTTATTTTTTAAAAACTCCTTTCGGATTATGTAATCCAAATAATGAAAATTCGGACAACTTTTTAATGTTTTTAGTGTTTTCAAATTTGAATTTAAACTTAATTTAAAAAGCAGAGTTATATTTAAAAAGATAAAAATTTTGATTAATACACTACATATTATAAAACTCATTTCATTTTTGTTAAAATTAAAACAGGTAAAATACTAATTTTAGTCAAATTTATAACATTTATGTTAATAAAATTAATTAATAACATTTTAGAATATTTAGTGGGTAACCAATAACTTACCAATATATTATAAAACATCTTGAATTTGTTTATTTTTAATTAAGATTCAATTTTCAAATCTGCCACCAAATACATATCTGTAAAATACAGTTTTGATTAAATCTTTATTTTCATATATCACTGACCAAACACATTCTAATCCCTTGAAAGGTTGTACTAAATGAATTAGAATTTTACATGACTTTTATATTATGAAATGTTTACTCTTTGGTAAATTATTTTTAAAAATAATTACTGGAAAGTATAAGAATTAAAAAGAATTATTAAGTAAGGTAATATTTACTTACCAGGAATTGGAATGAGGTTGAATCAGATATATAACAATTACTAATATACCCCTTTCTTCTTTCTAGTTAATTATAAATACTTTATTTTGCTAATTTTTTTTTAATTATAATAACAATAAATTATTTATTTTATTACTATGTGATTTATAGTAAATATTTTTTATTATAACAATTTATCCAATATTAATAATAACGAATAATTAAAATAAAACTACACCAATTAAAATACTATTAAATTTATTATTCTAATATTTAAAAAGAATAAATTAAATTTTTTAAAAAATCTATTAATATTAATTAATAATAATAAAGAAAAAAATAAAATTAAACATAAATTTATAATATTTTATAATAAAATCATACCAACTAATAAAAGTTGTATAAATTTTTATTGGAAGAAAAAACATTAGTTGTAGAAATAAAAAAGAAACAGTAACTAAAATTATGGGTCTCATTGATAAAGAGAGAGAAAGGGTAAAATAGTAAAGTAACTTAAATATGTGGGATCCATGGAATAAGGAATGAGAATCTGATTGATCAAGGTGCAGGAGAGAAAATGATTGAGATTCCCAAATTTGATGTGGGTTTCACGATTTGATTTCATTCCTCTCACTTGGTAAACACCATAAAAAAGGAATGGAAAAATTCATTTTCATTCTCGGGTGGTAAACATGGCCTAAGAAAGAGCTTTGTTTAATTCAATATAATATTATAAATCTATGAAATTTCTCTCTCTAAATTATTCTTCGTATTAAATCTCCCACTTATTCAATACCATACTAATTTGAGCATAACTCAACTGGTTCAAACATCCATCTTCAATTAAACGGTTGTGAGTTCAAATCTCCATTCCGACACATTGTACTAAAAAATCAACCTCCTCTATCGTGAATAAAAAACACATCTCTTTTTAGTAATAATTCTCTAGTAGGGATAATATCATTGTAAATTGTCCGCTTTTCAAAAGATCTCACGTACATGTAATTGATTATACTAGAAAGATGAGACCTATTGTATTTCCCTATCTTTTTTGCGCTCAATGGGTATGCATTTCTTTCCTTTTGACATTTTAGTATGCATTTTTTTAATAGGTCATAATAAAACTTCATAAACTATAAGGATTCAAATTGATATGATGGCTAAAGTAGGGACTAAAAATATAATATAACATTGATTATTGTAATTATAATCTCACTTTATTCTATCTCGTGCACCTTTGTCAAAATAAAAATAAATAAATAGGAGACATTTGCTAATGGATGAAGTGGAATGAAATTTGGAAGTATTCCAATTAATATATTCCATTTATCACTCTCAATTTTTTTTCTTTTAATTTAATGGCTACTTTTACAATATTTTAATTAGGTATTTTGGAGTAGTTTGAATGTGTCATTAATAATTGAAAAATTGTGGTTTCAAACCAAAAATTTTCAATATTAGTAGTATATCAGATACTTATATCAATAGTATATTAGATGTATATGACATGCATATTGGACAGGTACTCGTATCAGTTATATCATATGAATATCACATCCATATTGCAAGTATATCAGACACTCATATCAACAGTATATCATATGTATATCACACACATATATCAGTAGTCAGATATATTACATATGTATATCATTGGGGTAAAGTTGTCATTTTAAAATTTGACCTCTATTTTTTTTAACTGTTATATTTGAAAAACTAATTATGATTGCTATTTTGCTAATTTTACTAAAAAAATTTTGTCATATTTGTAACTATCCCTTAATAATTTAATAAATATTGTGTAGCATACGATAAGGAGGGATTTATGTGAATAAGAGGAAGAATAATGAGATGTATGTATGTAAAAAAGAGATTAATAGGAGGGGTGTGTAACAAAAATTTAAAATAATGTGAATTTATGATTTGCAAGAAGTAGAAATGAAATTTAAAAAATATGTACTTTAAAAAATGATCAATATTTTTCTCAGAAAAAAAAATGAAAAGATATAGTTTTAATGATGTGAACATTTTTTAAGGGTGTTGGAGACTCAAGTTCTATAACATTTGAAGTCAAAAAATTAAAAAAATAAAAAAAGGTTCTATAGCATTTAAATAATAAAATGAAAAATATTGAATTTTATTAAAAAGATATGAATTAAAAAGTGTATTTTACTCTGACTTAACAACTTATAGCCTGTCGAGTAACGTTCTCCAACAAAAATATATCTTTTTTATCAGAGATTGAATCGATCATCAGAAGAAGAATTTGGCAAAAATGGACCGATGCAACTCCTTGACAAAGAGCAATGTATCATGCATCGACCAGCCACGTAGGTCCCGTTGAGCTTTTCCTTTTAATCCGTGTCCTCGGGGGAAGTCATTCCTGAATTGCTTTTATTCAGTCGAGGATTCATATAGTAAGGCAAGACCTCACCAATTAGTGAAGAGTACCAACAGATTAGAAGACTGTAGATAAGTGATTTTGTTTTTTTATAACATCATTCCATCCCACAAGAAAGTTCTCCTAGCAAAAAATTGGGACACATTCTGAGAAAATAAAACTTCCATCGAAGATAAAGCAAATGAAAGGGTTTCATAAAAATTCTCGTAGAACATGTTTCATATTTCTCATTTTTTTAAAACCGTTTACAAAACTAAGTAGAAATTTTAGAAACAACAAAAATAAAAAAAAATCTTATTTTATTTCCATTTTTTTTCAAAGTAGAAGTGAAAGCATTATTTTATCATTATTGACTTATAAAATACATAATGAATATTTGAAACATAAAAATTTAATTTTCATATAAAATTTTTATCATTTTAATTTAAAATTGTAGAAAACAATAAACAATAAATTGTTACACACCAATACTGCTATTTCTTTTTTTATAATTAAAAATAAATAAATAAGAAACATTTAACAAAATACAGTTATATTTTTCTTTATTAAAAAAGAAGAAGTGAGAACAACAAATAAAAAAAACAAGAAACAATAAATCTTTCCCAACAAACCCTTTGATGAAGTTTGGTTCTTGGAGCTCGTATTGCATAATTGTCACAATATATAACTGGAAATTATCTCCTATTATAGTTGTTTTTTTTTCTTTTTTTTTTTAGTACCCTATTTTTGTTGTTGAACTGCACTACAAGTTAAAAGTATTTTCTTAAATTTTTCTTCTTAAAGAAAGAATAAAATTAACCAACAAAAGTGAAAGCAATTTTGGACGAGATTTACTTTTTTTTCTTCAGTACTGAGTTAAATTATATTCACTTTGGTAAATTTTTCTTTGTTTTAATTGGTTTTTGTTAAGTTTTTCCATAATCAATAAGAAAGAGTTTTTGTTAAGTTTTCCATATACAATAATTAAGATTCTCTTTCTTTATCGAATCATTTTAATATCCATGACTAATTAATTCATTTCAAAATTTTTGTTTTACCGAATTTATTATTAGGACTGTTTCAAATTTATATCATGTTCCAAAAATATCCTTATAAATATTTATTAATTTATAAATTAATTTTGTTATGATTTATATATATAATAGGTTTGTTTTTATTAATTTAATAGTTTACTTTTTAAAAATAATTCTATATATATATTTTTGTAACAAATTAATATAATATTTTTTAGAAAATGATTAATATTAAATATCAATTTCTTCACTTTCTAACTTCAATATTTTTCTAAAAGTATAATTATATAATTAGTGTTACCTTGAATGAAATTTATTTATCATATTATACATTATAACAAAATATATAATTACACAAAGTTCTTTATTAGTGAATTGGAAAACAAAAATCCTATATGAAAAAAATAATAAATAAAAGGCGAAAAAATGTAAAAGGACGCAATGCCTATTACATGAAAATCTTGAAAACTCATATTTCAAAAGGACATCCAAAATACGAGACATCCTAGGATATCCAAATATCTTGAGAGATGTTCATACCGCAAACGGTCATTTCAAGATTTTATATCTAACACATATAAATAGGGGCATGATTCTGTGGACATAATTTTTAAAAATCACAAGTTAGACGATAGAATTAAACTCACAAATCGTCTCTACACCGCCCTTTATCCACCCATTCGAAAAACTCGCTAGTTTCCTTCTATTTTTTACTTACTCGCCGTAAACTCTAATGTAGTCGACTAACACATTTAGCCAAATACAAAACACCAACCCCCACCAAAATGATCTCAAAGGCAAGAAACACAGCATAACTGGAGGACAGTAGTTACAACATTATGGCATTTGGTGGGTAAAATCTTGCATGTATTAAAACAGCAGAACTACATGAAGTGGGATTTTATCATCAAAGTAATTACAGAGATCTAACTCATCCACCTGTAACTATTCTACAAGGCAAAAACTAAACTTATATCCTCAATTTTTTGTCAGATAGAAACTTCTTCAGCAGCTCAAAGCAATGACACAAGCAAATCAATTTTTTTTTTTTCAACTTTCAATGGTGGGGCTACCTGATCTTTGATGCCGGTCTGGACTCTCTGCAGGGCAGTGAAGTGATCCTCTCTATAGTGGGAGGAAAACTGGAAAAAACAATGTTGGTTTGCTAAAATCCTTCCCTCAACTGCTACGGATTACAGGAGCATCCCATATCCTGCAGATTAGATATTGATTGCTGTGGACATTCTTCTTTCCCAATGGATAAATTAGGATGAATTCTCCAACCTATGAATACAAGATTGAAGTCTGGTTAGGTTTACAGGTTCGTTCAGAATGCAGATCATCTGTGTCGTACCGATAAACGGTTTGTTCTCATATTTGGTGCAGCATAGAAGAAAGTTGTCTCAGATTTTGTCCCCAAAGGTTGCAGGTTCTTAATCAGAATCTTCTTCGCATTACTAGCCTTCACTTAAAGTTGCAAAGCCAGGTCTGGCTGCTGGGAGTCGACCAGAACACTAGAGGACTGTTTTACGGGGGACCCGGGAGACTGAAAACCGATATTCAGGTCAGGAGGAAGCATTTCCTGCTTCTTCCTTGGCTGGTTATGTGGACTGAGAGCTCGCCAAGTTGATTGCAACTGGAACTTAGACATGTCGGCCTGAACTAGCTGAGGGTAAATCATGGACCGGTTTTGCAGCTGTTGTTCATTTGCTACAAGAGTGGCTTGTGGAACAAATGCCTGCATAGGGAAATTGCTCTTCTCAGACTGAAGCTGATTGCCTCCGGCACGAAACTCTCCCCATGGTCGCATGATTTGTGGATGAAACTCACGAGCTGGATTATACAGTGAATCTGCTGAGATTTGACTCTTAGGTGTGGAATTCTCTCTGACTTGTTTAAACCCTCCAGCCCCAATTGACATCCACGCACGAGAAGCTACTGCTGCAGCATTGTTAGAATCGTCTCTCATTGCAGAAGGTACTGATGACAAAGCTGGTGGAGAATCGGATGAGGATTGATTGGATGAGTTCTCTTGTTTTGGGATTCTTTCAGACATCATTCTCATCAACTGCACTGGCTTACCGGAACCCAGGTCCTGTCCGTGGGAAGTTGCCATGGGAGCTGTTTGAGAAGGCAAACTAGAGGATGATAAGGCAACCAGTGGATTATTCAAACAATTGCTCGGGAATTTTCCATTCGGCAATCCTCCGGTCACAACACCATTAACAGCAGGCAGTTTAAAAGGTGCAGATTGCACAAGATTTAAGTTTACTGACGCCATATCTCTAGACCTAGAAGTAGTCATATTCGGATTGGCTGGAAGTTGCTTCTCTACGCCAAGATCAACTTTATTTTGTTTTGGTGAGGGCAAGGAATTTAACTCAACATGCTTTTTAACCTTCTCTCCCTCGGTAAAATTCTTCGACTGCAGGTTTGGCTGCGGAGAAGGACTGGCATTTGGAGTGGTGGATCTAAATAATGATGGTTTCCCATCTAAGGCGGACCCTCTAGCAAGAGTATTCACTTCTGCAATTGGTCCACTATGAGAATGTTCCTTCTTTGGCAAAGGAATATCCGTAGGCTTTCCATCCTTTCTTAATTCGCTGGTAGAATTTCTACAGAAACCAGGTTCCTTCTGGTTGTGGTTCTCAAACATTAATACTGGAGTTGGAAGTGGCTCATATTCTCCAACCCAACCACGGCCGAATTTATATCCAACAGGTAAGCCCTGCTCAATCCTCTGGGAAGCAACTTTCCAGGCTACAGGACCAAGTGTTGCCGCAAATCGAGCCAGACTCCTAGCATAGGAATACTCTGCATGAAGCCCAACCTAATCCCAAAATAGGAAAGGGTAAAAAAAAGACATAAAAATCACAGGACAAGATAAGACCAGCCACAAATGACTGCAGAAATCAGTTTCTTTGTGACGTACCGCAACAAGCTGTCTTACTTCATCCTCAAAGGTTGTAAATATTGACTCCGATCTTGGCGCTGGTGAATTAGATATGTTGTAAGTTGCACGACGGTTGTCATCAAGCACAGATGTCTTCCTCCCCAATTTACCTAGAAGACCCCTCCCTATAAAAATTACAGCAATAAGAACTTATTCTCATGTAGAAAGACATAATTGTCTTGAAGGGTTGAAATAATCATGAATCAAGCAGATTTATTGGAGATACAAGAAAACCAAATAAAAAGGATAGAAGTTCCATCTCAAATATCAACGAAAAATTGTGCTCCAGAGCTATCTCAGGGATTTACTTTGGTGATTTAAAACTAGACCATGTGTCCAAATATCCTATTGATAGATTTAAAGAACAAGATTGAAACCAAGGAGGAATTCTTCTTCACAATACCTGAAAAGAGTTCTTCAGCCTTGTCTGGATTAGTAGTATCAAGGAAGGACAAACTGCCCTCTATTTGGCCATCAATATTGCTCGGTACCTCACAATTGACACCTTGGGTTGGATTGGAACTGTTCAGTATATCTCCTGTGGCAGCAAGGGTCGCACCCGAGGAAAAAATCAGATCCAATGGGTTCCTGCAATGTCCTGAAAAAAGGTTTCTTCGGTGGTTGTTTCTTGATGAAGGAATTGGACTTTGTACTCTGCTCTAACTTCAACTCTTTCTCAGACCGTTCAACTTCCATTCTCACCCTCTCGAATTTCTTCTTGGCTAGCTCTTGAATGGAACGTGCCTTTAGAAAAACAAGTATGTTAGTTAACTGAAATGATAGGAAACAAAGAAATTTGAGAAATCAGAATCATTATACCTGTTTGTGGTAAACGGTTTCTGGTGAATTGTATTGCATTGCATTTGAACATATCAGAAAAACGTCACTCTGCATCCAAGAAGTTCAATATTTAACAAGACAAGTAAACCCCTTAACCAAGCATTATTTCTTAAAACAAGGGCTGATGCAACAATTAAATTAATTGACAATAGCCAACTATGTAGTCAATAAACAACATTGTGAAGCAATCTAGTATAAAACATTCCCCTCCCTCAAAAAAAGGAGAAAAAAAAAATCACTGCTTCGGAAGAAACAAACCTCCATGGACCCAAAATAGCAAAACTACAAAATTACATTTATAACAAAATGCAAGGTACAGCTTAGATGCGAAGCAATGATATTTGATTGCCAATATATACACACGAAAAGAAAGGATAAGAAATCTTATTTGGCACCAGAAAGCTATAAGATTAAAAAAAAAAAATCATCTCCAAGAGGGAGTGGGGAGTGGTTTAGAAGGCTTTCAGCATAACTAGCCCAACTAGAAACATGAAACAAACTAAATCCCAAGTTTCCTAAGTTTCCCACAAACTCCAAAAAGTGAAACATAGCAGAATCATTTTAGCCTTTTTCCATGAATGAGAGACACCACTACCAAACTTGTCTAATAATGTTGAATGGCAGAGACAGTCCATATTCGAAACCAAACTATAAATTCTTCTTTTGTAAAACAATAGGTGAGAGTGGGATTTGAACTCACAACTTTTTGGTTGAAGATATGTGTTAATTATTAAGCTATGCTCAGGTTGACATCGAAACCAAACTATAAATATGAAAGAGATACATAAACTTGATCAAGGTTGGGGGTGATCTTGCAGGAGTATGGAGACTTCAATAGGCCTAATAGAGAGTACAACCAGATGAATTTCCAACCTATGTAAGCTCGACTAGATGAGCCAACACCTAAAACCATTCAAGAAAAAGATCAAGATAATAGCACCAACATTCCTTTCCAATATTGCCTACATATTGTCTCACTCACTAGATGAGAGTCTAAAGGTACCCCCCCCCCCCCCCCCCCCCCCCCCCCCCCACAAAGGAGAAAAGGGAGTAAGAAAGAGGAGAAGATCAGCCGTCAACGTACAAAGCAATGATATTCTGACAACTGTTCTAACCCCCACCCAAAGGGGACAAAGAAACATAGTACTGTCAGGCACATTAACAAATCCACTGAATGGATGAATCTGGCACCATGTTTGTCGCTAAGTCAGCCCCCAATTACGCTACATTCCACAGTTTATTGACCGTTGGATCATCAAGAGCTAGGAAAAGCCAGGACAGGTTTTCGCTCCCAAAACTCAGCAAATGGATAACCCCAAAGCCACATGCAAGTAGAAGAAAAAATCTTCAACCAAAGAATTGGACACCCACCTCAAACTGTTCCAAAGTCGAATATGATCCGCTGGCCAACTTATTCCTCACGGTAGCAAAGTCCATAGGATGGTCAATGACATCGAAATAGTCAGGAAGCTACAACAAGAAACATTATTTCAAATTTGGATGCTGAGGAACGCTGAAACAACCACTTAGGGGAGAGGAAAATTTGCAGACCTCTTCAGGTTCAACTGGTTCAGCATACACACCATACGTATCCTTCCTGCCACCATTTCAGATGTTAATTCTAGAAAGTTGGAATTCACATCATTATAAAACCCAAAAGAGGAAGAGATTCAATTCCCCCCGTACTTCTGAAGTTTGTCAAGGAGCAACTCCAATGTTTTCTTATCAGGTAATGGTATCCCGGATGATCGATCCGAGGGCGTCCCTGATCAAACAAACATCACACATCAGACAGAGCCATTCATATACACAGTTCAAAGATCAAAAAAAGAAACAATTGGAATAAACCCACAAACTAGAATCACGAATACATTTGAAAAGAACACAAACCTGGAGCAGAGTCGGACCCTTTTGAGCCCACCTTCCTCCCCCTTTCCTGTCAAAATCCATTGTGTCAAACAAAAAGCATATAAACAAACTCACAAATTCGCATACATACAGCACACGAGTGATGAAACGGGTGTTTGAAAGAGACCCAGACAGAGACAGAGACAGATAAGGCAGACAACATGGAAAGAGAGAGAGAGAGAGAGAGAGAGAGAGAGAGAAAGAGAGAGAGAGAGTGAGTGAGTGAAGGGTGGAGAGAGAAAGGTGGGAGAGCGTGATCAGATTCTATAGGGGTGTTAGTTTTTGACAGTTGACCTCAAAATCCTTAATACCTCTCAAATCCCCGACACATTCCTAGCACACAGAGAGAGAAATAAAGAGCTAGAGAGAGAGAAAGTGAAACGGAAATTAGAGAAATTGAAATGGGGTAAGAGTAATTTTGAAGTCTGGACCAATTGCATAAAAATCTGAGTGATCTCAGCTGAGCTGGACACTCCCCTCCCTCTCCCTCTCTGTTAAAAGTATGCACTTCCAAAATCCCAAATCCCAAATCCCACTCTGTTCTCAGGCTCAGTCTCTCTTCTCCTCTTGTTTGTTCATCAATCCCTAATCTCTCTCTGTTTCTCTCTTCCCATCAGATCCACAGCAGTTTTATGTTAAAGTACCTCATCAATGTCGTCGTCTTCATTTTCATCTCCGCGAATTTGATCGTCGTAGTCATCATCTTCATCGTCTACTTCAGCGCCGCCAATCCTCCTCTTCTTCAATGGCTTCCCCTCGGGCTCATCTTCCCCTTCCGAAGCCGAAGAGGCGTACTCCGGCGCGTGAGCTCCACGCGGCCCTGACCTAGCGAGCAGTCCGGCCACCGGAGACGGATGCCCTCCGTCCCTGCCCTGGTTCAGCTTCACCACCAGCTTGAGCTTCTTCTCCCTCCTCCTCTCGTCCTCCTCCTCCTCCTCCTCCTCCTCGTCTTCCTGGAGAAAGTCGTCGTAATCGATGTTGTACCTCACATTCCGGCGCCGGAGACTCCGCCGCGGCTCAGATTCCGACGATGCCAGTGCCCCGCAGGACCGCCGTGCCAGATCTGCCTTCGATGGCCTCCCTTTCTTCTTCCTCTTCACGATCTGACCCATCCCTTTCCCTCTCTCTCTCTCACTACCAAACTTTCTCTCTCTAGAATTCACTCTCTCTCTCTCTACTCTCTCTCTTATCTCTCTCTTATCTCTCTCTCTCTCTCTCTCTCTCTCAGTGTTTGCTTTGGTACATTATTTTCGATGCTGGCTTGGCTTTTTCGTGAGGCATCTGTGACATCCGAGCCTAACCCGGACCTCAGCCTCGCACACCGACCCTCCGCCTCCGGTATCGAAATTTCATTTCGCTCCTCTTTTTTATTTTTAACCCTTGTGAAGACGGCGTACAGTGCTGCCCGCTGCCCGTCTCAGCTTCCGTGGCGCTTTTCCACCTGCCCGTGCTTCTACGTCATTCCTCTTTTTTTTTTTAACCTTTTTTAACCCACGTCCCTGGAGCGCGTGTGGGACACGCCCCGATATTTTAGATTCCCTCCCACCAATCTGACGCGGAATTAAGAAAAATAAATATCCACTGATTATTTAGGTATTATAGAGTAGCATTATTATTGGGCCTTTAATGGGCCAGTGGTGATTTGCGAGTGGCCCAACTTTAATTATTTATTATTTGCAGATTTTCCGTGTACTGCTTTTGGATAGCAATGTGCTGCAATTATGAGTTTCCTCTGTTTTCTTTCCTTTCTAGCATATTATATAATTAAGTTTTTAAATTTTCTTATTCATTAAAAATGAAGACTAAGCTTTAATAACGTATTTATTATTTTTTCTTTTTTAATTTTTAAATAATATAAATATTAGATAACTATTCATGTTTTTTATTTCTTATTTTTAAGAAATATTTCTAAAATTATGCACCAGTTTTTCTTTATCAATTTTTTTTAACTTTAAAATGGATAATAAAATTTAAAAAAATAAAAATAACGTAAAAGTATTAAATTTGAAAATAATTTCATATAAAATTTTTACTTTTATAATCCAAATTTTCAAAGAATGAAAGAACAATAATTTCATATAAGTATGAAACATGTTCCTGTTTTATTTTTTATTAAAAAATAAAGAAACAATTGTGAAACGTAATTCTATTATTTTAATTAAAAAATAAGGGACGACAAACTAGAAACAATGAATATGAACGCTACAAAATCGTCCTAATAGTTGTGTTATATATATATATATATATATATATATATATATATATATGATAAAGATAAAAGTTTAAATTTGAGTTTTTTGTTTATTACTTACTAAGTCATGTAAAATCTGAGTCTATGTTTTAGAATATCAATATCTATCTGCAAATGTGGAAGAATAATATAGAACAACATTTATTGACTTGATCCCTTAATGACCTAGTTGGAAATTTGTTATAGAGTAGGTTGATGCCTAGATTTTCGTCTATCTGATCCTCTCCAAAATGCGCACCAAACTCAATGACCAAGGGACCGAATACTTGTAAAAACTTAATGACCAAGGGACCGAATACTTGTAAAATCGAGTACCCTAAATCGGTGTGACTACTGTCACACGAACTCCAATGCCTAAGTTAACTATGGGAGAATAACTAAGCAAGCTAAGGATACCTAGCATGTGTTTCAGCTTACCTTCAATGGTTGACTCCCCTCATATTTATGGTTGATCTTCCCCTTAGGATTTCACGAAAACTAACCCTAGGTCATCTCACGATAGTCGGGCTCACTGGGTCGTGATACGTGTGGGTCTATGGGCCAGGACGTCTTCAGCAACTGGGGAGGAGGAAGAATGGGCTCGGTCTTGGGCCGAGCCAGCTCAGTGCCGAGTAGGGATCGAAACCGAGCCGTGCGCGACTCGATTCGGCCTTCGTGGGTCACCTTGTAGGACCTCCTTTGACTTATTGCGGTCTACTTGTCTATCGTTTCCTACAATGGAGTATAAGAAAGATTTAAATAAATGTAAAATGAGAATTGTTCAACTATATTAGTTGAAAATTAATGGGTCATTGATGTCAACTTTTATATTACTGTCACTGTGTCACTCACTGTAAATTTGAAAGGTTTATATGGAACTAAATAAATAAATAAATATAAATATATATATATATATATATATATATATATATATATATATTGAGTCTGCATGAAAAAGATGGAAGACTCCCCTATACCTCTTTACGGGAATGTATGAGTCAATGACAATGGTAAACATGAAGTTTCTTCAGAAACGGTTTTTCCCAAGCAAGATGCTTGAGGGGACGAGCGTGTCTGAACACTTAGACAAGATGAAGAAGATTCTCAAAGAATTTTGAGCTGTGAGAGTCAAAATGCCCTATACAAAAGAGTGATCAGTGACCGGGAAGTCCGCTTAATATATATATATATATAGTCCTTAAACACAAATGGGTGCATATGGACTTTTGTTGTTTTATAAATTAACACTATGAAACTTAATAATATTGGATATTATTCGTAAAATCTAATTCATAAAACCAAGAAATAAAAAAAAAATTCAACTCCAACCAAAAATATATCAGAAGCTAAAAATAATGTTAAGTAAGAAAGAAAAGGTTCCAAATAAACTTAGATGTATTACCAGAATGAAGCTAAAAATTATACAAAAGGACCAGAAGTTGAACCAAAATTAGTATGTAACAAAGATGCTTATTTATAAATAGCTACAAATTTTATATTAAAAAACGAATTTAAATTATTTTTTTAGTATAAGAAAAATGGTTGGGGATTCGAACTCATGACCTCTTGATCATAGACTTAATTATCTTCAAGTTAAACTCATGTTGGCAAATTAATTTAAATTATTGATTACACTCTTTAATTCAATTATCTTAAATTAAAAGTTGAATGTGTCAATTTTTAGATTAGACCATCACTTGAATTGGTCTAGTCAGTTGTATGCTATTATATATGGATTATCGAGAGATAAAGTATTTGTAAACATACGTACACTGATGTCTTGTTTATTCAACATACCTTGATTGACCATGCCATGTCAACATAAACGATAATTTGCTTGGAATCTATCACACATATAGAGATTCTCTTATTTATATGAGAAGTCTTAATAGTTGTTATATCCTAATAATAAACCTAGCCCGTTACGTTTTTTGCAATACTATTTGAATTTTCCAATAAAAATTGGTAATTAACCTACGCTCAATTCTTCCAATATAGTCACACGCTATATAAAGTCATGTCAAGAGTGTTTTTCTCTAGCCCAAAATTAAAGATGAGGTTCATCCATCCATACTCATAACTCAACACATATACTAGTCGGACTGTCCAGTCACGTCGTCTTAGCCAACCCACCCACATAATCTTGCACTCATCGGATTTCGAGCAATGGGAGGTTACAATTCGAAATCCACACTTTCATTACATTATGTAAACCACTCATGGTATCTCTAACAAAACGATATAGACATGTTTATTTATTTATTTATTTGGAGGAAAATAAGTTAGAAATATTTTAATTTATTGTTATAAAGCTTGAGTCAAGAAAGGTGCCTCTCTTTCCCATTGTGCTTCATTAAAATTTAAAATAAACTTATCAACACACAACAAAAAGAAAAAAGGTTAATTTGAGTCAAAGTCAAACTATCAAACAGTTAAAATATTTTATCTGATGTGTACAGATAGGATTGCAAATTAAGGTGAAGAACACGCGCAACTCAAGCGAGTGGAACAAATTTTCAAACATTATTTGAAAAAAGACGAAAGCGACAAGGGGAAGTGGGGACCCTATCCAACGCAGCACTTTGACCAAACCACCACTTCATATATTATTTTAAGCGTCTGCCGGACAGGACATTTCGGTCTTTTTGCAATTTTGTGCCTTCAGTTTTACTTCATCCGCCACGTGACATCGTACGTCGCCGTTCTTTTTAAATTGCCTTCCCATTTTGGGTTTTTTCCATGTCGTCAACGGCTCCGATTAAGCCACGTGGTAAAGGGACAACAATCAATTTTGTTTAAAAATTGACTGCTTCTAGGAAACTATAAAATTAAATTTCTTTATTTCTTTATTTCATGGTCAAATTTTAGAACCGACTAAAATAAATTTGTTATTTTTGTTACCGTAATCAATTTGTTTAAAAACTGTCTGCTTCTAGGAAATTATGAAATTAAATTTGTTTTATTTATTTATTTCAGGGTCAAATTTTATAACCGACTAAAAATATTTTTTTTCCTCTAATAAATATTTTAGTGGTTATAATAAAAATTGATTATAACTGTAATTTTTATTCTTCATCTTAGTTAAATCCTCCCTGTTGAAGAATAATGATATATTTGAAGAGACAGTAAACAAAAAATATTTGTGTTTTTTTCCATTCATATTCATGTTTTTAATTGAGAAGCTAAGTATAATTACAACCTAAAAAATAAATAATATGGTTTTGATATTTACACAAACCTTTTTCTAGGCGGTAGATGTATTGAACGTCACAATAAGTTTTTGAAATACATGCAAATAACGAACTAGACACAGTGGTATGCTAGCTAAAGTTTCTCTCAAGTTTAAACTAACATTAAACTAGCTCAAATCGAACTTGAATGTAATAGATTGTTTACTTTTAATTGAACATTGCCCAAACATTTATCCAGATAAATTCTGGTCTATTGGCCTTAATTTTCATGCTTCCACGCTCGTAGTTTCAACGAGTAGCAAGTATATTTGCACAAACACATATGAACAATCACACGACGCGGTGAGTTATTACCTTACTCCAATCTTCATCATGTGTGGTTATTACTTCACGAGTCAACTGCATATGAGTCATGCCAGCAAGTTATTGTCTTACCTTGGCAGCACCTATTTCACATCGGCTTACCACGAGTGCATTTCTAAACGTGGTATTGGCATTACACGTAGTTCATCGAGCCTATTGCACCTACATGGTGGAGGTATCATTATCAGATAGATCATATCTCCTGGCATAATATCTATCTCCTCACATAATCAATTATGCCAGGTGAGTTATATAGCTAGTCTGATTTCCTCTAATGTTCTATGATTATACACATATGATTTACGTAGCCTTACCATGTATTGTCACGACCAGATTTCGCCCCAAAATATTAGAGACAGCAGCTCAAAAATTATTATAAAAGGAAAGGATGTAGGATTTGGAATCGGGGAAAAATATAAATTTCAACTTATGTTTAACTACCGTAGGTGTTTTCCGTCAATCAAGAGCAGCTATTATCTCTCGTGATCCTACAATCCGAGGAAAGACCCGAAGCCAAAGATACTTGGATTGGGTAAAGTCAACTAGCAAAAATGGATACGATGATCAGTATGATATTCAAGAGGATCTCTGTTACATTTAGGCTTTTAGGGAGGAAAGAAAGGAGAGAGAATTACAAAATAAAGTTTCATATTCAATTCAATGTCTCATTTGATACACAACATATCATCTTATCTATAATAGAATGATTCCGAATTATAATAGGAATAAAACATCTAAATCAAAATGATATTCAAAATTAAATTATAAATTTCAAATCATATCAAATCAATTTCTAAATCATATCAATCTCATAACATCTGATCGGTGAAAAATGGTGGATGTCCGTTTTATAATTGTGTCAATTTGAACCTAACTTAGTAAATAAGACACTTATTATCATCTCAAAGGGAGATAGTTCAACTTCCTACTCCCGTAATTATCATCTAAACAATTTTTTACTATAATTGTCTCGGTCAATATTCAAGTTAAATATTGATCGAATAAATGAATAATTATTGTCATTTTTTAAGTTATATATTTAGTTGATTATAAGACATTATTCATCTCTCCTCCAAAAGATTAAGGACCATAGGTTGAAATACAAACAAATTTGGTGTTTTCTTTTTTAATAATAAGTGGAAATTTATAGTTAAACGAGACTACCACACGTGGATTAATCTCGTCTTCGAGAAATCTTCCACTTGTGTTTCCATATACTCTCTCCACCCTATGGAACAAATTTGGCTACCTCCCCTCTTTTTTCTACACTAGGTTTACTGTCACGTGTTAAAAGGCAAGGTTTTAAATGTCCATGTCGATGGAAATGTCAATATCTCAATTTCATAGAATTATCAATCGAAATATCGATAAAATGTTGATGTCGATGGATATTTCTGTAAAAGTTAGAAAAATTAAAAATTCGTAAAAAATATTTAAATTAATAAAATAAACATTTTCCTATTTCTAAATTAGTTAAAAATAATCAATATTAATATTATGTATATATTAGTGACGTTTTTTTGATATTTTTCATGTTTTATTGATTTTATTGTACTATAATGGACATATCGATTTACCCCCTCATATCGATGTCGAACCTATAGAAACATGGATATGTCGACATGTCGACTGATATTTAGAACTATAGTTAAAGGTAAATGATTCAACAATCATTAATGAATTGAAAATCAATCCTAAAAACGAAAAATACTACAAATTGAGATAACAACGTCTCTAAAACGTATTCTATTGAATATTGTCCAAAAAATGACATATCACAATTCAAGTTGTTTATAACCTCTTACATGGAAGTCCAAAATAAGTGATTACTTATAAGGAAATTTTGATTTTTTAACGCTAAATTTGGCTGGTAACAATTTTGATTATAATTCTTTTTTCATCGAAATTAAAACTTTAAACTTAGATAAATATCGCAATTTTTGCTATTCAATATATGCTATTCCACCTATTAATTCTAACAATACATATATACCCTCAAAAAAAATTCTAACAATCTATATCTATACTATATTAAAAAGGTAGGATGTAGGAAAAACATTTTTGGACACTTTTACCTTTACTAAATTTACAAATTTACAAATTATGTCATTAATATATTATTACAAATATTAAATTAATTATTAATTATTAATGATCAATACTATTTATATAAAAGGTTAGAATGCAAAAAGTTTTCCAACAGCATAAAATTAATTTTTTCTTTAATTAAAATTCATACTAGAATTTCAAAGAGTTTTAGAATTTGAAAAGATTTTGTAACGTTTTATCCTCTACTACTATAAAAATAGGTTTTCTTCTATTTTTCACAAGTTTCAATACTTTTTTATTCTTAGTTCCTTGAAACATCTCTCAAAGATGATTTAATCTTAAAAACATCTCGAGATATTTGTGACATATTCATCAAGTTGCAAGAGAGCCATATGTTGAATCTACATATCTTGAATACTAGGTTTGTAACATTACCATTCCACAATTTTACAAAGTTGAATAATAGTATCTGTCAAGCAATCTTCAAGAATGAACCTATTTACTCTAAAAGATGAGTGTATAGTGAGTACTTGGATTTTTTTTGTTACTATTGTTATTTTTCTAATTAGTGTGTTTTTTATTTGGAATGTTTCTTTTTTTAGCAATTTTATTTAGTTTAGGATTTGGACTTTTTTTTTGTTACTAATATTTTTTATTGTTTCGTGTATTTTTTTTAGCAATTTTATTTAGAATATTTGTTTAAAATATAGATAATTACAAGCTCATGTTCTTATTGTTGAAAAAAAAAACAATCATAGAAGTCAGTATATAAAAAAAAATGTTTAATTAATAAATTAATTATAAACAATAATTTGTATAGAATCGTAAAAGGTAGAATATAAAACTTTTGGTCATTTTATTTTCTAATAATATAATTTGAAGAATTTTTCTTTAATAATTTTAATTATAATATAAAATTAAATCAATAAAATAATTTAGTTTTAGTTAAAAAATTCAACATATACAACAAAACGTCAGCCCTAAACAAATATTTAATAAACAAACAAAATATTAAAAAAATAAAATAAAGGACTATGTTGAAATAATTTAAAAATAAAAATATTAAAATACCTATTTACTTTTTTATTAATATATAATTTTTTCCTTTACTTTTAATTTATTTATTTACAAAATATATCATTAACAATTAACTATAATAGTATATTTTAAAAATAATTATAAATAGTACATTTTATTATTAGTAATTAGCTGTCAATAATAATAAATATATATAAAAATTAATCTTAATTATTTTTTAAAATAATTATACTTAAAATATTTTACGTGAAATTATATAAAATTTAAGTTACCTTATAATTAAAAAAAAATTATACGTGCATTGCACGTGGTAATACACTAGTACATATAAATGTAACAACTTTCATAATTCACTAATTTAATACAATCAAACAAAATTAAGTTTGATTAATGCACAGAATAGGTTGTGAATTCGATTCCCCATCCCCACACGTATTAAAAAAAGAGTTTGATTAAAATGCACAAAATTGACCATTAAATAACTCTGTCAAAACTTACAAATTTAAATACAAACAATATTATACTGCATTTTTTGATTTGTCTAAATTGTATCGATTTCATACCAAATATATATTTTGTAATTCATTTGACATATATCATAATACTTTTTTTCAATAAATCTCTAAATGAAAACCTATCAAATGGTCAAAATTACAACACCTTTAAAGTTTAGGGCGAATTTTGCAAAGTTTAAATGCAAATTTATGAAATTAAAAGATTACAGTTAAAATTGATACACCCGACTACGTCTAGGGTTAAATTTGATATTTTAGAAACAAATAATCAACTAGAAACTAATAACTTATCCAAGTTAATCAACTAAATAAAAGCAATCTAATATATTATTATTACTTGCCAAGGAAATTATAAATATAGCCTATATGATTTAAGCATAAGAAAATTATAAATATAGTGTATATGATTCAAGCATAGTTTTAATTTGGTCAAATAATTTTAAAAATTTCAATTTAGTCATTATAATTGAGAATTAGTTTGAATTTAATTTGTGTAGTTTAAAAGTTTTAATTTAGTCACCATATATTTTGGGATTATTTTTAATTTTTCCTCCATCATTTTTTTTTTCTATCGAGCACCTATCATTTTAAGAGTTTCAATATAATCCACCTCATTTATAATTAGTTTCAATTTAGTATTTGTGGTTTTGAATATCAATTTGGTATCCACGGTACAATTAAATCTTACAAATCGTTGATAACCCAATCTAAAATCTAGCCTATTTCTTCATACTATAAATATAGTTAATTTAGTTTATTAATACATTTGTCAGAGCAAGCATACATCAGCGGTAATTGACATATTCCTCAACTCAAAGAGGTGGATTCAAATTCCCTCTCCAAATGTTATGTTAAAAATAAAAAAATATATAATTAATTAATACATTTAGTAAAAAAAAAACGATTTTGTGATCCAAACAGTAGAAATTCTGAAAACGACTTTTTAATGATTTCAGTGTTTTCATATTTAGAATTTGAAAATTTTAAGATGCAGAATTACATTAAAATGTTTAAAATTTTGATAAATATATTACTTCATATTATAAATTCATTTTACGTTTATTAAAATTAAAACATGTAAAATATAATATATTATAAATGATATAACGTTGTAACAAAATTCATAAAAAAGATATTAATAAATTAATCAATACAACTTTAGTCTAAATTAAAATTTAATTCGTAACTTCTCCGAATTTACAAATATATCACTAAACGCACATTTAACAATTTTTTAAATTAAGATTCAATTACCAAATCTTAAGGTTCAATTACTCAGCCAAACAAAACGGAAAACAAAGGGTTAGCTATGGTTTTTAATCCCTTATTTTCAAGATTTTTGTTTCGTGAGTCAATAGTTTCCCAATTCCAAAATTTCCAGTTTCCCTCTCTCTCTCTTTCGGTTCTCCGATCACTGTAGCATTCGCTTCTTCGTCTTCATCCATGGAGAAGCTGAGAAATTCAGTGATCGAGATCGCCTACAACAGGGACCACGCTAAGCTCTCTTCTCTGCAACGCTCTCTCATCCCCTTCCTCTACTCGGCGTCTTCTCTCTACAAGCTCGGTCTGTGCCTCCGCCGTCATCTCTTCCTCTACGCCATATTTCGCAAGCATCGGTAGGAGTAAGCCGTAGGTTTTCGCCTGAATTCGGGGTCAATTCATGGTTCGGATGTTGTTTTCTGTTGCTTTTCTTAGAGTGGCACTGAAGGGATTCGATAGTTTTTCAAATTTGGGGCAGGGTTGTTGAGTTGCTCGAGCTCGTGTGTATGTTTTTGCATGGTTTTGTTTCGTAATAGCGAAGGATTGATGAGCTACATTGTTCTAATTTTTATTTTTCAGTCACTGAACGTGAACTGCCGAGGTTCTTCATATGTTGATACTTCGTTTATTGCTGTTGTTCGTGTTGATTTTGTTCTATTTTTTGTATGTTCATATGAAGGTTGCCAGTGCCGGTTATTAGTGTTGGGAATTTGACTTGGGGAGGCAATGGGAAAACACCAATGGTCGAGTTCATTGCCTTATGGCTTGCTGGCTCTGGGATTTCACCTCTAATTCTTAATAGGGTAACTGAATTTGAGGATACCATAATTTTCTTTTCACCATTCGCAATCTGTATATGATGGATGTGTGTCGTCGTGTCGAACTCGAAGTGGTTCTCTCTTGGCTTACATCAATTGGAGGGCATTTTTCTTTTCTTTTCTTTTGGGGGGTAATCTCCTGAGATTTTGGTTGAGTACCTTACTCCCTTTGTTCTTCTCATATATCAATAACAGATTTGTTATTATTTCGATAAAAAAAAGCTTGTAGCAAGAATGTGCAGAGTAAACTGCCAATCTTGTTTTGATGATGCTTCAAAAAGAAGTAATCCTTGTTTGATAATTGCCCATAACTTTTATGGTTTCTAAAAATAAAGTTGGTAATCTTGCTGGGTTGATTTCCTTCCAGGGATATGCTGGTGGGGATGAAGCTAAAATGCTTAGGAGGCATCTTGCTGGGAGTCCTGTTAAAGTAGGTATTGGAGCAGATAGGAGAGCCACTGCTGCTTGGTATTTTAACAAATATGGTTATGTTGGATCTCAAAGTAGTATATCAGCTGATAATCATCGTTCAGAACAAGTGCGAAATCAGCTTACTAAATCAGAAAAAATTGGTGCTGTTATTCTTGATGATGGAATGCAGGTACATCATCCTCTGAATTATTAGTTGTTAATGATACTTGTACCGTGAGATCTCTTGCATGAGTTTTGTAGAAACGGTGACTGATAGAACAAGTGGTATGAATTATCAGGTATTTGTGAGCCTTGTCGGTTTTAATTTTTATGAGGTTTGTTGTTGAGATTTTTTGAAAGTAGCTTTCTGCTACAGATTGTTGACTGTGATAGCTTAATATTTTCATGGAAATTAGCACTGGAGTTTGCACCATGACTTGGAGGTCGTTATGTTCAACGGGATAACACTGTGGGGAAATGGCCAATTATTACCCCTTGGACCTTTAAGAGAACCATTGGCTGCAATCAAAAGGGCAGATGTTGCCATAATTCATCATGCTAATCTGGTAAAAAAATGTGGATCTGACTTTTTGTCCCACCCCTGGATAATAATTTATAATGCATATGGCTGTTAGCAGCTTCTTCATTTTCATTAAGATCTAATTACTTGTTATAAAGTCTCAAATCTATCGTAAACTTGAATTTTTCCCTTTAAATCACAGGTTTCAGCACAAAATATTGAAGATATTATGGTAACATTGCGGCAAATTAAGGATTCACTTACCATTGTGTTTACTGAAATGGCTCCCTCATTTTTCTTTGAAGTTACAAATATAAACTACCGAATATCTTTGGGAGCATTGTCTGACAGTGTGGTATTATGTGTTTCTGCCATTGGCTCTGCCGATGCTTTTGTTCAGACAATGCAAAAGGTAACAGTTCTTTTCATGTTTATCTTCTCACTATACACATTTCTTTTCAGCATTCTTTTAACGCCCATATTGTAGCTTGGTTGATGTTTCTGTAGTTTGCACTAGCATTTCTAACCTCTTATCTATTTTGTGTGCTGCTTTCATATGCAATTGGAAAATCATTTGGTGCAGATAGGAACATATCATGTTGATCGACTCGACTTCAGTGACCATCACACATACCAAGATAGGGTAACTATGTTTCTGCAGCGTGTTATAACACATACACTGTCCTATATGTCGTAGACGTAACAGTGTTTCTCGAAATGGAAAAGAATTTTTCAAATTAGAAATATCATCAATTTTTGGACTGGTTAATGCCATCATATTCCCAGCTGGAGTTCGAATCATTTCTAGATTGAACATAGCCACAGAGGTTGTGCTGGATAAAAGAGTTTTTCATAACCTTTCTGCATAACCGTTGATATTGCCACCTTGCATTCGATTTGTTGATGCCTGCCTATCGATTTTCAAATTCATATAGGATATTGCACTGATCAAACTAAAGCTTAAGGAATTGGAGAAGAAGTTTGCTTACAAACCAAAACCAGTCGTTGTTGTGACGGAAAAGGTAAGTACATACCAACTAGCTAAAAATGGGTGTATGATTGTGATGCCTGTCTGTCTTGCTGCTATTATCCCTCGATGGTTGAAATGTTCCGTCCGTTGTCATTATGCTCAAGTAATTATCTACAAATATGAAAAATGAAAAAATTGTTTTGCTTACCTAAATATCCAGAGAAATTTTGTATTTATTTATACATTAGAAGGTGCTCTCATGGCAAGGGTTTGAGATGTTTGGAGATACCTATCCAAGATTTTGGGTTCAAGCTCTCAATTCGAAAACTTAGGCCCCATTTCATTTTTTGTTTTATGTTTTTAAAAATGACGCTTGTTTCCTCACAATTTAGGTATGTTTTTCGCCTTTCTAAAAACATATTTTACTTTTAGTGAAATTTCAAAAACAAAAAACAAGTTTTTAAAACCAGTTTTCAAAATTTGGTTTAGATTTTGAAAAAATGCTAAAACAGTAGATAACAAAAAGTAGTGTTTATAAGCATAATTTTCAAAACAAAATGATTATCGAATGAGTCTTATTAACTTAGGATCAAAGAAGCACAAATAAGGACACGAGACATAGATATGACACTCAAACACGGTGACACGTAATTTTCTAATAATCTAAGACACGACGACAACAACGATACATTTATTATTTTTAAAATATATATCATTTTTATACGACAAGAAAATTGAAAGCGAATGAGCTTCTGCATTTTTATGTTTAAAAAATAAGTTTGATGCATTTTCCTCTTAAAATTTATCATTTGGTCATATATTACTATTTATGTCTATTTATTATGCTTAATAAGCGTTCGATGTATGCCTAATAAGCGTTGGATCCATATCTAATTTGTTTAACTAGCGTGTGACACACATACATGTCCAATAAGTATCAGAATGTCCAAGATGTAATGACACTCCACACCCTGATTATCAAAAACAGTAGATCTCAACTCCTTGTCTCACTCTCACTCTTTTATTGTATTTTTCAAACTTTTGTTCTCCCAGGACTATGATCGGGATCCGACAGTATTCAAGTGCTTGCATCCATACCACGTTTTCGCCCTCCGTTCTCGATTGCAAATAATGCAGGAAAAAGACTGCAATGAGGATAGCTTCAAGAAGTTGTTGGAGAAGACAGTAAAAGTAAAATTGTTATGTGATGAAGTATACTGAAGCTCAAACTCTGCAGTTGAGGTTATATCTTAGACCATCTGCAAGTTTCTGTTCATCTTAGATGTTAGAATATGTTAACAAGATCATGTGCAGTTTTCTTTTATTTTTCCTTTTAACATTTTCCATATGATTTCAATTAAGGATCTTAGTTTGTGAGCCCCAAATTTGACTGGAATTTTTGTAGAACAGTTGGGTGAGGTGTAGAATTAAGAGGCGTTCCACTTTTTTTCTTCTTATTATAATTGTTATTAGGTTAAGTTTCAAACGTAATCTATGATTATTGAACATTGATATATATATTTTTTCATTACTGTTATAAGAAACCATGCATTATCATAGTGAACAAAGATGTTTATAATGCTTTCTTACTAGAGGCAATAACATGTATGTACATAATAAAATTAAGGTTAAAAAGACTTTTGGTTTCGGTACTTTTTTTGAAGTAACGATTTAGCCCCTAAATTTTAGTGGGTAATAATTTAATTCTTATAATTTAAAGTTTGTAGCAAATTAGTTATTATTTTGAAAATTATTGTTAAAATTTGATAAGGATTTTAATGTGGGTAGATTTCTGAATTGATAGATTAAATGTATTTATAAATTACAAATATTAAATTATTATATAAAAAGAATCTGACACTTAATTTTCATGAGGTTTTCCACTTTAGAGATTAAATTGTTACAATTTTTAAATTACGAAATTGTTACATAGTGTTAATAAAGATTAAATTAATATCAATTTGAAAGCGGAGATGACTAAATCTAGGACCAAAAATATTTTTGAATTGAAAAGAGCTATCAAATACATAAATTTATTAATATAAAAACAAAGACAATATTCTACGACAAAAGCGGGGATAGCTCAGTTGAGAGAGACTGAAGATCACGTTCACCGCACATCTCAAGAAACCTTGGAAATAAATTTCAACCCAGTTCAACTATGACTATGTTTATTCATGGATAGTTACAAAAACCTTTAAGGTTGACCAAATGGTCTCATTTTCGAATTTAAAGCTCATTATTATTGTAGTTTTCAACCTCAAGACTTTCCATTACTTTTAAGGTTATTTTAAGCTAGTGGTCCATTATGGCATTCATCTCAAGGGTTATATACAAAGTCATGTAAGATATATTGCAAATCAGAACTTCAAATCAAATGAAAGCCCATTAAAAATTAAATATTCAAACAAAATTAAAAACAATGCGGTGAACGTGGATCGAACACGTGACCTTCAGATCTTCAGTCTGACGCTCTCCCAACTGAGCTATCCCCGCTTGTTGATTATGCATTAGAATGATTCAAATATTGATTAGCCAAAAGAGCAATGATCTTGAAGCCCAAAACGCTCAAACGTGTAATCGATCCAAAAATGGAATTCGGCCAACGATGAGTCAAAAGAGCCACGATCTTGAGAGACACGTTAAAAATCTCACGTTAAGAGGGGATCTAACAATAATAGACATGAGTTACTCTTCTTTATCTCCAATTGATCTTGAGATGGAACCTCAGGAATATTAATAGTTTTTGTTTTTTATTACCTATATTTTAAAAACATCTTTAAAGTAGCTTTATTTTTTAAGATATGACTAATAATTCAAATATATTTATAAAATGATGAACAACACACCAAATAACGAGGATAGACAAAATTGTATAGACAATGGATGATGAAACAAAATTTTTAAGTCAAAATTGAGACCTATGTGTCGTGTCATGTCAACTTCTTATTAGAAGATAAATTGTAGTATTGGAACTTTTGGAAGGATATAGATATTTTTAAAAAATGACAAATTATTTATTTATTTTTGTAATTTAACTTGGAAAGGACTATCAAATGATTTTTCTATCAAATAATATTTTTGAAAAGTTATAAAATATGAGAAGTTGGAATTACCATCCCTATGTTTCTAAACTAAAAAAATATAAAATATAAAAAAAATAAAAAACTTTTAATTTTTAAACTAACATTAATACATGCTGGACAAGTGATACACAATCTAGCCAGTAGTCAATGGAAGGCCGCTTGGTGTGATGGAGGCCCAAATAAACTTCCAAATCAAATAAAGCCCATTAAGAATCTAGATGACGTGTCCTCAAAAATTAAAATATTGCGGTGAGCGTGGATCGAACACACGACCTTCAGATCTTCAGTCTGACGCTCTCCCAACTGAGCTATCCCCGCTTGTTGATTACGTAAGAGAATGATTTAAATATTGATTTTTAATTAATTACTGGTTTCAATTTGATAAGAATAACTTTCAAAGGTTTTAATTATGTCGGTTGGATGAAATCTCATAAATTATCTCTATATCATTTTTTCCTCATCTAAAAATATGTTTATTTGTCTCTATTTTCTCTCCAATCTAAGCTTGCATCTAACACACATAGTTAAATCATAAAATATAAGCTCATTGTCATATATATTAATTGAAAATGTGTTACGTTGATAATCAACCATAAGCATAACTCAAATTGATTAAAACAAAGGTTCGAATCTTCGCCTCTACATGTTGTTGAACTAAAGAAAGAAAAAAGAAGAATTGGGACAAGTCACGATGTTTGAAATTACAAGACCAATTTTAAGCTTTTAAAACCATAGGAGCTTAGTTGAAATCAACACCCAATTGAAACTATATTGACTAATTTAAATTAGTCCAAATCATAAAGATGAAACTTATAATTTAACCTTGATAATATAAACAATCAGTACTTATGCAAGAATATGGTCCCCATCTATATAATATCATTGACAAAACAATCGTTTGTAGAAATAAAAATTGTTATTTTTATTTTTGAATTGGAGCATAACTTGATGGATAAGATATATATTGTTCTTTTAAGGTTGATGATTCGATCACTCACCCTACGCGTCGTTGAACTAAACAAAAATTATAAAAGTATAACACACATGACTTTGATGGTTACTTTTTGTGGATTTTGTTTGAAAATAAATTGAGAGGAACCCAACATAATTTTTGAAAATAAAATGATTATTAAATTGGGAGTCTTTGCCATTACAATTTTGGTTGTAATTGAAACACATGCATGAATAGCAAAAATTAACGTTGGATTGAGTGTCGACTTTACTCATTTATTTTCTACTTCATGTTTGAGCCATCTTCTCTAAAATTTTATATTTAAAAAGTTAAAAGGTTTCTATTAAGTTTATTAAATAAATATTCAAAAAATTTATGTTATATTTATTATGAATTTTATAGGTAAACAATGATAAAACAATGATTTTATTTATGTTTTTGGAAAATCGAAAACTAAAAAAACAAACAAACTTGATTTTAAGGTTTAGGACTCATTTGATAACATTCCCGTTTCTTGTTTCTATTTCCTCATTTTTAATAAAGAAACATAGAAATGGGCTCCTAATACTCGATCAAAAAATGATAAAATAATATTTTTATTTATACTTTGAAACAAATTGGTTATTTCCAAAATTTATATACAATTTTAAGAACGTTTCTAAAAAAAATGAGAAACAAGAACCACATGGCCCATTTGGTAGGGTTACTGTTTTTTGTTTCTCGTTTTTAATTTTATTAGGAATTTTAAACATTTCACAATTATTTATATTCATTTTTTTCTCATTTTTAGAAACATTACCAAAATTGTATAGAAATTTTAGAAACAACAAAGACTAGCTTTTTATTTATTGTTCCAACATAAATAAAAATCTTGTTTTACCATTCTTGCATCTATGAATATTAGGACCATGCATTTTTCTAATTTCTTATTTATTAAAAACGAGAAAACATAAACAAAAAACGAAACGTTACCCAACATTCCCATAAATAATCGTCAAAAAACTTAAAATTTTTAATAAAATTAGAAATTGAGAAACAACAAATGAACATTACCAGCATAGGGACTCATAAAAATCATCTCACACTTACTGGCCACTGCAAGAGTCAAATTATATGACGAATTTTAAAATAATAATAATAACAACATTTTAACCTTATAAATATCTATAAAAATCATGAAAAAAAATCCATTAATTACCAGATTCGATTTTTCATAAATAATCTTACGATTTTTCAAACTAACAAACAGTAATCTTGTTTTCAATCCAATGACAAAAGAAAGAACAGAATCTGATCCCCAATTCCCTATCCTCTGCACCACAATTCTGAATTCTCGATACAGAAAGTACCTAAAGAGGTTAAAGAAGATTGAGATTTACTTACAGAATTCAATTCAAAACAATTCCATGGCTTCGCCTTCAAGTTCCGTCATCTCTTGTTGCCGCCAAAGCCCTGTTTCTTCCTCCCGAACGATCCGGCTCGGCTTTCCCCCTCACTCGCGCCCGATTCTCCGTCTTCCGCGCGAGCATTTTCTTCGCTCTCATCGGATCGGTACGATTTCATAATCAACTCCGGCACGATGAAATTAGCTATGAAATACGCAATTAGAAGCACGCCGCTGCGTAATTTGCCGAAATAACAAACGAGATGAAGAAATTAACCTCAGATTGCCTCAGATTTCCGCGTAATTTGGAATCTAAAGAAGGAGAGAAGTGGCAAACCCTGTCGGGAGGAGGACCGATGCGTCGCCGGACTGCGACGGAGGAATAGTGCTGGATGCGAGAACTAGAGAGCTCGGAGGAATTGCGTTGCCTTTCAGTGAAGCGAATCGTTGCGTCTGTGGAGAAATGTAAATCTGGCGGAAGAGATGGAGAATCGGCGAGTGAGACGGCGAGTTCTGCTGCTGCTGCGGCCGCCGATTTGGCTTGAGATGCAATCGGAGAAGAGGAAATTGAACGGAGGAGGTGATGCAATTCATTGTGAAATGAAATCGGAATTTTATCCGGCGGAGAGTGAGAGATAGAGAAACTGTTTGCTACGGCATTTTGCGGTGTTTCCGATCTCGGTGTACGTTTGGATAACCTTATGAAATTATGCCCAAAATTAAAAGGTCAAAAAAAAAAAAGAAGAAGAAGAAGAAGAAGAAGAAATAAGATAAGAGATTTTTACCAAAAAAAATTACATATATACATAACGAGCTTTAAAAACTTTTACTAAACATGTTTTAAAATCTATAAGACAATACGTTGAAAATTTAATAATTTATAAGACATTTTTTTGAAATTTTAGGACCAATTAAATACAGCACTACAAATTTACAAACCAAATTATAAAATATATATAATAATAAAGAAAAAATAATTGAGATAAAAAGCAAATTGATTTCAATAGTTTGAGCTTACTTTCAATTGATTAAGTTTTTTTTCTACCAACAAACATTTTGTAAATATAAATTTATGGTTGCATTTCAATAAATTAGTAAATTAGTAAGAAGCATGTGCGGTGCACATGAAATTTCATAGTTTTTATTTCAATGTTTAAAAATATAAAATTTAATTAAATAGTAAAAATTTATAATATAATTTGGTTTTTTTTATCTCTAATTGTTTACCTCACCAAGTTTTTTTCGTATTCATAAAACATCTCAATAATTCTTATCACCCACTGATGTGGTTAGTGTGACTAAAAATATTATTTTTCAATTACTTAAATTTTTTTTCTAAAAAAAACACATATTCATGGATTTTTCATCTTTTTTCCCTCAACATAACAATACATAAAAGTAAATACAACTTTGTTTCAATTTCTTATTTGAGTCATTGAAAAATAAAATGACAAAAAAAAGTGAGAGATAGAGATGCGTTCAGGGCAACCATTCTTTGCCATGTTTGAGTTCCGGTTCAATTCCTTGCCCTAGCTCGCCAGGAATGCCAATCGCAGCCATGTTCCGATGGGTTGCTCCGGCTATTTTCATCACACGATGATCACCTTACCAAGGAGGAGGTCATTGAGAGAGTCCTCACAGTTACCAAGTGTCATCCTAAAGTGGATCCGTCCAAGGTGATTTGATCTTATCACTCATTTCCACTTTCATTTTTCCAGTTCATTGAGTCGTTTGAAAAAAAAAACTAAAAAAGTTGAATATTCAATCAAAAAATCTAACTAAATATAAGAAAATACAAAACATTGGCTAAAAACGAAAATTTACATACCGAAAGAGAAAAGAAACTCAAATTTTGATGAAGAAAATGTTGGGAGAAAGAGTAAGAAAAAATTCTTTATATAGTTAGTAGAAAATAAAAAGTTACGAAACTTTTGAAATTCCTTATTAATTATAATTCAAAATAAGTTATAACTTTTTAACGTAAAAATAAAGAGACAAAACCATCCATATTCTAACTATTATATTCTAACCTTCAAGAAGGAGAGTTTATTAGAAAGGGAAAATTAATTTGAGAAATGTAAAATTTGTAAGGGAGGGAGAGAAATGGGGGAGTGAGAGAGAAAATTTTATATTTGAAAGACAAAATTGTCCTCAAAATATCTATAGGAATGTTGAAATTAAAATGACAAAATAGGGAGAAAAAGTTTCTCCTCATAACCTATTTGAGTGAAATGTCATATTAAAAATTTGATTAAAATAAGTTAAATAGAAATAAAAATGAACTATCAAAATGGACAAAAGATAATGTTTTGAAAGTAAGACTAAAATGAAAAAATTGAAAAATAATCCAGATTAACATTTTGAAAGTAAAACTAAAATAAATAAAAGTCAAAGTCATAGCTCAACGATAATTGACATATGTCTCCAATGAAAAGGTTGTGAGTTCGATCTCCCACTCCACATATTGTACTAAAATAAATAAAAAAATGAAGTAAAATAATTAAGATAAATATTTTTAAAATATAGAGATAAAATAAATAAATATTTTTAAAATATAGAGAACATAATAAATAAAAACAAAAACAGTAAAATAGGCTTTTTTTTTCGGAGGAATAAAATAGTTTTTAAATCAATGAAAATGTATGCATTGGTTTATACTCCGAAACAAAATGCATATTAACAATGCAAAATTCAAGCTAGACCTAATTTCAATTTTCAACATGGTATTTATAGTTATTGGAAAACATGAGGAAATTAGTGAAAATAATGTTAAACAAACAAAAGGTGAGATGGAAAAAAAAGACTATACCATGAAAATGGCTAATCAGTCTAATTCATATTTATGTAGGTCAATTTGATTCGATTTTGGTCAGTTGCTCGTTTGATAATGTTCATGTTTACTGTTTCTCATTTCCAAATTTTATTAAGAAACCTACACATTTTGCAATTAATTATGTTTTTTATTTCTATTATTTGGAAACATTCTCAAAATTGTATGGACTTGGAAACAATCCAAACAAGTTTATTGTTTATGTTTCCAGTTTGTTACAAAACATAAATGCAAATATTGTTTGATCATCCATAAATTTATGGGTGTTGGAACCATGTAATTATATTTTCTTTATTCAAAACGAATAAACAAAAATGAGCCTTTATAGTGGCCAATTTTTATCGATAAGTGATTTTAACAAAAAAAAAAAACCTATTTTGGGTTTGACCATTGTATTTTCAGTTTGATTTATTTTTATTATGTACTCTCAACTTTTGTTCATTTTAAAAATTATATTTTTAAAGGTTTGTTCGAGTGACTGTATTTTTTTAAGAGCGACTAATTTGGTCCCTTACAAAATGTTAACAAAAATTTGTATACAATGAAAACCCTTTAATAAAAATATATGCTACATCTAAAAAAAAGTAGTGAGTGAAGCATCGTACTAAAATTGATGGAAAAAATAAAATTAAGAGACTAAGTAGTAACTTTTTAAAAGTACAGAGATAAAAATTGACATTTTAAAAATATATGAACAAAAATTGAAAAATATATATATATATATATATATATATTTTAGTTCACTATAATAGTATTTAAACCAAGGAAAATGGAAAAAGAAGATTCAAATCAGTCTACTACTTGTAGCACCAAACCACACTTTTTTTTTTCTGAAAGAGTAAGTAGAGGTTTCCAAGTTAGGTGGACGGATTATTTCTTTTCATCCAGTTTTAAGTAGAAATTTTGTCGTCACACTTTTCAATATCCAGAATTAGGTAAAAGTTTAATTCAATTTCTTGTCACACTTTTTAACAATACTATTTTATTGTTATTGTTGACGTGAAATTTGGATTACTTAATAACCAAATTTATACCAATTTTCTATATATATATATAAAAAAAGGATGAAACCTGCGAAATAGAAATATTATAAATTGGTGTGGTACTAGTTATGCACTTGGATGCTTAAGTTATAACTGAGTTTACGTGAATCGTGAGAAAAAATAGTATATTATCAAAAGAAAAAATCTAAAGTTACTAACATATCGTTTTTTCTTTTCTCTTCTATTTGTCGGAACCTTCGTTTCAAGTCTAGACAATCTCTCATTAACATTGAGAAGATAGCGTCAACTTATGACTATTCGATCATAGACGCCTCAAACTAGAGATAGGACTTGGACTTGACCTATTTGGTCCATTACTAGTTTCGTTCAAAGGACGTAGTTCTTCGGGATTTGATCCATCAATCTACATCCGTAGTCTTGATTCGTGTGGCCAACAATGAAGCCCATAACAATTATAATATTTAATACTAAAATCATATGGACTAAGTATTATAATTTGTTACTAGACAAAATTAGTCTATTAGAAGTAAAACAAACATAGAGAGAATAAAGTTGTAGAAAAGAAATGAAATTACGAAAAAAGAGAAAAAAAAAAAAAGATGATTCCAAGTTTGAGGTGAGTTTCCAAATTATAGGGGATGAATAATAATATTAACGAGTGATTTAATTCACGTAAAAGAGAGAGAAAATTTGTATTTCAATTATTTGATTCCTCTCCCTTTAAAGCAAACGGTGCCTCAAATTAAAAATGGAAAATTAAGCATAGGTTTTCAAGTTAGGCGGACGGATTCTTTCTTCCCATCCAATTTTTCAGTACAAATTTCTCGTCACACTTTTTTGGTTTCCAAAACTAGACATAAGGTTGAATTGAAATTAGGCCAAAGGCACGAGGGGCAATTAGGTCAAACCCTAAAAATTCAGAAAGCTGACTGTGACACAGTAAATTAAATGGGCCCATAACAGAAAAAGCCCAAAACGAGCTCCTCCTCCCACCCCTCTCAACTCCCCCTCCCCAATCACAGCACGACACGTGTCGAGCTCATGTGAGCTGGCTCACACCTTGTGCAGCCTTCCATATCATGGCGCAATGGAGGAAAGGAAACAAATCGAAACGTGCTCGAACATTCCTTTTTCTTCCCTCCTCCTCCTCTCGCTGTCTCTCTTTGAAACCCTTCCGCGTTGATCCCCCCGAGTTCCTCCGGTCTCTGTCGCTCCGGTAAGCGCTTTCAATCGATTCGTGTTTTGTTCTGATTGAGTGATTTTAGTGTTTCTGTTTGTTTGTGCGATCGGGAAATCGGTTTCTGTGATCTTGTTTTGATTTTAGGTTCTTTTTGGTGTGTCGCGATGTGCGCATTTGATTTAGAAGTTCCTTTTCTGCTCTGATGTATTATTAGCACCGGAATTGTGAAAGCATGCTGTTGTGTGGATTTTTTGTATTGTAACTTGATCGGTGCTCTGATTTTCGTTTGATTTGCTTGGGCAGAAGCTGAGAAAATGATTTTTGGGGTCGTGAGGCGACGAGTTGCGTCTGGAGGCTCTAATCTTGTAAGTTTCAGAGCATTCTATCCATTTTTCCCTGGCGTACATGATGGTATACGTATGATTTGTGTCGGTATGTGTAGTCTTCTAATTCTTTAGTGCTTTCGTTTCAGTTTTCTGCGCATTTGCGGGATGTCAGACCTTCCGTTTCTGCAGGAAGAGTTCGTTCCATTGCTGTGAAAGAGGTAGTTTCGTTTTCTTGAGTTTTTGTCACCTTGTGCGCATTGTCTGGACCTGGACATGCTTGTACTGTTAATAAATAAGATGTATATTTGACAATGCATGAACCACCTAATATAAGCTCTAAGTATTTGCTGTGTATCTCTTTAGTCTTCCTATTACCTCTCTCTGTGAAATTAAATGAAAGTGAAAGGTGGTGTCATTTGGTTATTTTACGTGCAATAGTTTATTCACGTGTCTTACCTGCCTTATTTTCTTCATTTAGATTTTGCACCAGTGTAGAAGCTTTGGGCATGTAAGAAATTTCTCTCACCTACTTTCACCTGGTAATTCTGATTACAGATTTTCTGTCTACTTGTTTAAGCTCCCACCTCATACAACTAGTTCAACTATACATTTTTTTAATTGATTGGTGCCCCTATGTTTCAGGTGGCTTTGCTAGTCCGCAATCTCTAAGGTCAGTTACTATTATATTACTCCACATATTTAGCCCATGTTTTGTTTACCTTCTACCTTGAGACAAAATTTTCATTTCCTATTCATCCTATTCTTTGGTGAGGTGTGTTTATCATCATTTGTGATTGTGTATTCTCCGTGAGGATCAATGTGTTTACCAGACCAGTGTAGCATTCTTTGGCCTGTTTGACACATCACTCAGAAATGAGTTACTAGAATCATTGATAAAATGGATGCTCCCTATGTTCCACATGAGTTTAAAAGATTTCAAATGAAAATAGATTTGAAGTGAATTCCTATACTTTTTACCATTCGAAACTATGGAATTTGAAAGTTGAGTGATTACAACTCTGGTTTTTGCATAACAAACTTTCCAGTCTAAAGTCGTTAGATATTTGGTCTTTTAACTTTAATAAAAGCCAATTTTAAATTTAACCTTATCAATGAACTGACCAATCCACATTGTTAAAACCAGTCGTACTGACTCAGTTCTATATGTTTTTTCGGTTTTACTTTTAGCTGACACCTGTTTCTCTGATTATGGTTGGAAAATTCAGGTGAGAACTGAGAACACATTGGGACTAGGGGATTTTGAATTCCCTGCGTCTTTCACCACTTGTTAAATGTCATGTTCATTAAAGGACATTTTGAGTTATGCCCCTTTGAGCCACAAGGATGAGTGTCAATTTATTTCCCTTGGCAAATAGATCTAGGATTCAGAGCATATTAGTTTGGAGGCAATTACAAATTTCTTCCTCTCTATCCTTCTTTGCAGAAAGCAACTAGACTTGTTCATTAGGAACAAGTTTAATGGTTAGGCTCTTACTCCTAGGCCCTAGCAACCACAACTTTTTGGAAGAATTTGGAATTTCGTCCATGTATTCTGAGACCCTGAGTTTATGCTTTTGGTTTCAGTTTGATATTTGCCTTAAGTAAACAGTTTTTAATTTATGCCAAACATAAATCCTTCAACTCTGATATAATATTAGAAGCATCCTGGCATGGGATCTTGTAAGGACTTGTGGAACATAGTTTTATGTAAGGCTTCTTTATTCCAACTAGTAAGCTTCAATTTCGTTAGTTTGATCTTACTCATGTCAGAGTACCTTAGCCTACTGCGATTGAGACAACAGTCCAATTATTGAAGGTCTGTTGATGACTATGATAGGGTAAATGTATCTTTTCTGATCTGAGGGGGGAAGGATCCTTGTTTAAATGAAGTCTTCATCTACGGTCCATGGTCATCATGGAATTGACGATAAAACCCTTGAATTTGTCTCGAGAGGGGAAGGATCCACAATAATCAAGTGTGTAGGAGCAAACATCATTCTCTCATGTTGGACCAAGTGAAGTTACCTTTATCGAAGATTTATCCAGCATCAGATGTATTAATGATAATAAAAAACCTTCCTTTTGGAGGTCATGTGGCTGGTTATAAAGCAAACACTTGTGCAGAGATTCCTTGCCTTGCTGTCCCAGACTCCCAACCTCACAGAAGAATTTAGTTTACAAGGTTTGGGAAGAGGAAACCATGTCCTGGAACTTTGACTTAGAGGACTTGGTTCTTTTTTTTTTTTTTTTTTTCTTTTGAATTTTTGTTGTTGTTGTTGATAGGAAACAATTTCTTTGATGAATGAAATGATACAAAAGGGTAAGAAACCCATCCAAAGGAATTACAGAAAGCTTCTCCAATTTGTTACACATCAACTTGGCTTTTATGTATCTGGGCTTTCAAGGGCTACCCTTTCAAGCAGGATAAGTAGGATATGAAGATTATGTGGTTATCTCATGAACATGACTTTTATTTACCCCTGGGTCTTATGGAATGAGGGAAATGCACGGGAAGGACCCGCTGAATTGCTCATAGAGATTTCTTTTTTCATGGCTTTTTGGTGTAAACTTTTAACTTGCAAATGTATCTTAAACTCTCTTAGACCCAGAGGACTTGTGAATTTTAACTTGGTGAATTTAGCTGTCCTTTAGAGTTTTTGAATAGATTTTGTCCTTAAGAGAGGAGATAAAATGAGATGGACACTATGAGTCATCAAGTGAAGTCTTTCTGAAGTCAATGTTCTCAGGGCTAAACTCTAAAGGGGACCAAATCTCTGTTACCCAAAATCTCAGCACTATTGATTTGGAAAGGAAAAGGGCCGAAAAAGATGAAAATCCAATTTGTCAGTTTCTCTTCCCTCGGCCCCTAGGCTGTATTGTTTGGTCTTTTTGTCAATATATTCTCAATGTTACTTATTAAAAAAAATAATAAATAAAGAAGAGGTGGATTTGTGCTACTCTACTTCGATCTTCCTTGGGTCTCTGATCTCTCAATATCAAATATCAAGGATGGATTTTATGTTGTCCAGGATTGGGTTTGAGATTCTCAAGGCTATCATTGTGAACCGAATTCTACCTGAAACTTGACTTTCGTCGAAAAGAAGAAAAGCCGGAAAATAAACTGACACTTGGAGATAGATAAGATCTTGATTTAATTTGGCTCGAGCAGTTGGTAATTTGACTGGCAAATTTTTTTTGGTTACTTGTGATAATAACCATTACAATGATGCTTTTCTCATTGAAAACAAAGTTCCAGTGGAATGTGGAGCAAATAGATTATTTATTTTCATTAGTTCTTGTACTGCTCTACCCCCTTTGATTTTAAATCTTTATATGGTGATCAGGCTAGCTTTTGCAAGTATGCAGCAAAGACCTATGATGGAAATGAATGGCCGGAACTTCTCTTCAGATAATGGTGCGACATGACTGTCTTTTCTCAATGATTTTTGCTTATGTCTTGTTTTGAACATCTTCTGGGCGTTAGTTGGCTTTATGTGAAAAACTTTGCTATGGTTCTTATAATTAACACTACTTGGAGAGTCTTTGTGTAATCTCCTTTGGTTCCCTCTTGCACTTTTCATACCATCACTGAAAAGTTTAGTTTCTTACCTCTTATACTTTTATCATGCCTGTTAAAAATTCAAACCTCGTAATGTTCACTTTGATGTTGCTTGCTTGTTTATGTACTCGGTGAAGAGTATACTGCACGTTCATTCTGTTTCTTATAACAAGTTTCTTTTTCTTTGGTTGTCTTTGAGCTGTTGTCTGTGTCACATTTCCTTTTTTAATTTTTTGCTTTCTGTAATTAACTTACTGTCATATTTGGCGATAAAGGGGATCTGCTTGATGTTGTCGTACCTCCATTGGCTGAATCTATCACTGATGGAACTCTGGCAAAATTCCTGAAGAGTATGTTATTTGGCTATTATATATCTTCCTTGTTGCTACTTAATACACTGATCTCTTTAGTAATATATTAAGAAGCCATTCTGATATGTTGAGAGCAGATCCCGGTGATAGAGTAGAACTGGATGAAGCAATTGCTCAGATTGAAACAGATAAGGTGTTTTCTTGATTTATCGATTTATGGCGGAAAAATTATATATTTTTTTCATTCCTCTGTGAATATGATATGACATTTCATTTAAATCCTGTGCTGCTAATTTCCTATAGGTTACAATTGATGTCACTAGTCCTGGAGCTGGTGTCATCCAGAAGGTGCCTATTTCTGGACTTCTACTGGTTAATTTTATTAGCTACGCTTGTTATTAATTGATGGTTAATTAACGTAAATGTTGGCAGTTTGTTGCCAAGGAAGGAGATACAGTTGAACCAGGTACCAAGGTTGCTGTTATTTCAAAATCTGCTGAAGGTGTAACTCATGTTGCTCCTTCTGAGAAGACATCAGAGCAAGCTGCTTCTCAGACAGCTCCAGCTGAAAAAATAGAAAAGGAGAAAGAAAAGCCTAAAGTTGAAACTCCTGTTAGTGAGAAGCCTAAAGCACCATCTCCACCACCTCCTAAACGCTCAGCTACAGAACCCCAACTTCCTCCCAAGGATAGGGAAAGACGAGTAAGGCTAATAATTTAAAATCTGCATGGCCCTAAAATGGATGCACGTTTTATTTTTGTTTGTAAAGACCGGGTATTTTCATGGATTATCCTCATTGGCTTTACACCTTGGGATTGTCATGATTGTTAGGTTCCAATGACAAGGCTTCGGAAGCGAGTTGCTACACGTTTGAAAGATTCTCAGAACACATTTGCCATGTTGACGACCTTCAATGAAGTTGACATGTAGGTTTTCACCTGTCATAATCTCTGACTTTCAGCAGGTTTTTGGCACTGGTTTCCTCTGCCTTTGAAGAAACCATCATTGCAGCCTCCTAATTTTACCTTTCAAACATGCTTATAGTTTGCTGCTTGGTTTAACATTATCAGTTCCTACTTCTTTTAACCCATCACATTATGCATGAATGCTACTGGTACTTCTGTTTCTATAGATTTACTGAGTGTTTGTTATTTTAGTTTATCCAATAGTCTCCATTTCAAATTCCAACATTAATTCACTTTAAACTGCAGTTATCTTGGGGCATTTTAAGGATATGTTGGGGATTTGCAGTTCCCTATTTGACAAATTTTTAGTTTGAATTCTATTGGCTTTTATCTTCGTATCTTTATGCATTAATGATTGGTCTTTACTGCTGCATTTTTAACTCGTGAACTCTTCTTTTATGTAGGACAAATTTGATGAAGCTTCGTTCTGAATACAAGGATGCTTTTGTGGAAAAGCATGGAGTCAAGTTGGGTCTTATGTCTGGATTTATTAAAGTATGTATCTGTAAACTTTGTGGACGTGTTGATTCTAGACGCAGACAAAGTATGAGTGTATAGCCAATTCACTTTTTTCCTTTCATGTTTCAGGCTGCTGTCAGTGGGCTTCAGAATCAACCTATTATTAATGCTGTGATTGATGGGGATGATATCATCTACCGAGATTATATAGACATCAGTATAGCTGTCGGCACTCCTAAGGTCTGTTGGAGTTTAATATAGCTTTAGAGTTTAAGGACCTAAAGGAGAATTCTAAACGAAAAAAAGGGGAACAGTTTTCTTATCAAATCTCTGCTTGTTTAATGCCCCATGATTCCTCCTAATTTCTGAAAAGATTCTTTCAATATAATGCAAAAAAGGCATTGCTCTTAACATAAGAGAGGTTTAAAATTTATGAGCGCACCTACTCTTTTGAAAGGTGGCTCATATTTGCTGATGTTTGATTGCATCTGAAGATTTTTAGGGCCATTCTAAGAATTTCTAGAAATTGTTGTTGGTTTCTGAGTATGTCAGCAAAATCAGCATTGAATTCATGTGATCACGATACCAATATAAATTGGCACAGAACCAAAGTCCATCCAAAGAACTAAAGTTTCTGCTCACAATCTAGATCATTAATTACATAGAGATATGAGGTTGCTACATTATGTTTCATCATTTTTACATGCAGGGTCTTGTTGTGCCAGTTATTAGAAATGCCGATAAGATGAATTTTGCTGAGATAGAGAAGGAGATTAACACCCTTGCAAAGAAGGCAAATGATGGCACTATATCAATTGACGAGATGGCTGGAGGTTCATTTACAGTATCCAACGGTGGTGTTTATGGAAGCCTTTTGAGTACCCCCATTATTAATCCCCCACAGGTTTGTGCTCATAAAACATTCACCCCTACTCCCAAAAAGAAAATATATCTCATATAATCATGTCATACTTCATCAATGATATCACCTTATATTTACGATTTTTTCACGCTTCCAAAGAAACTTTTGAACAAAGATATTCATGGCATAAACTTATCTGAATCTATGGAGGTGAAAA